>NC_034409.1:144810172-145100702 GCF_002078875.1 Numida meleagris
CTTCCTTCCTTCCTTTCCTTCCTTTCCTTCCTTCCTTTTTAAATAAGTCACCACTGAATTTCATAAGTTCTAACACTTTTGGTTGTGTATGACTTCAGAGAGGTTTTTTTTAAATGTTAAGGAATACTGCACAGCAGAGCCTAAACTGAAAGTAGTAAATCATACACATACTGTGATAAACATATGGTTATTTATCTTTTTTCTTCTGATTTTCTTACTTTTTTTCCCTCTACTGAGCCTCAATTTGAAATAGCTACCACATGCTTATTCAGTCAGCAAGGCTATATGGACTTTGCCATAGATAAGACAGGAGTTTGTGGTCCTGTGGTGCTATATTGTTTTTTAAAAAAGTCTTTTACAGTGAGGGTGGTGAGGCACTGGAACAGGTTGTCCAGAGATGTGGTGGATGCCCCATCCCTGGAGACACTCAAGGCCAGGCTGGACCAGGCTCTGGCAGCCTGATCTAGCTTTGGATGTCCCTGTTCATTGCAGGGGAGTTGGACTAGGTGACCTTTAAAGGCCTCTTCCACCTCTAAGGATTCTGTGATTCTATTAGCAAAACTATTTTCCTATTCTTTACCTGGAAACCTGATTTATTTGCAAAGAGAATTTTTTGAGTCAGATCTATCTTATATTACTGAAGATGGGCATGCCATCACTCCTTGATCCTAGCAGAGTTCTTTTTTCCACTGCACAAACTCCCAGGAACATAGGAGGATATAGCTGAATATTTTTTTTATTGCTGTAGTGTTCGTTCTTTCTAAACAACTGTTTGCAGTCATAGCTCAGGTTTCCTAACATCCTACTGACACCCAAATACACCTTCCCGATCTCAAGGTGATATTGATACATTAACTATACTGTTGCTTTCAATTTTACAACTGTCTTCAGTGGTTTCATAGAAATGCTGTATCTGAAGTACTTTCACTTAGTTAAACAAGTTTCAAAAAAAAATGAAAAACACTCAAAGACTGCTTGGATAAATTTATTAACAGAAAATAGATCCTCTAGTTGTAGAGAAAAAAGTAAAAGCATAAATAGTTTTGTTTTTCATGCTGAAAAATAGGTACAGTTAGTAGAGTCAGCCTTTAAATCACATTTCCAGTTTAATGTACTGCGTCATTTAAAAAGACTCCCATTAAAAAAGGCAGAAAGACATTCAAGGTAAGTTAATCAGATCTCTGCAGAAACATCTGTAGAAATTGTGGAAATTATTATTTTCAAATGGCTAAACATAAGAGTTACTAACATTGACATAATTCCAAATTTAGGTTTCAGGTTATTGAGAACAAAAATTAATTATTAAATATTTATAACCGTCTCCTTCAAACACATAAACATTCAACTCTGTGCCATCCCTCTATCCCTTTGAAACAAATGTACTGCAGTTACTACTTTATCCAAGTAATTTATTTTCCTGATTAATATTGCACTTGAATTTATTGCAAAAAAAATTATAGGCTGGAGATTTTTTTCACAAAAATCTCTCAGTCTAAAGGGAAGGAATTTCTTTTGGAACATCTTCTGAATACTGAAATTGATTGGCTTAAGCTTGACAAGTTTCATTTCTGCTTCCATTTATAAGTCTGGATCCATAATTATATCCCTAAAATTGCACTATGCTTACAACCCTTTAATTTCAACTCCAATATGGGAGTGCAGTTATAGCATATATAATTTATATTTAGGATTTAAATTTAGATATGTGATTTTCAGATCAAGATTCTGGTAGAAGTACATATGAAAATTCACGTACATAGTTTTTTTGTTTGTTTGTTTGTTTTTGTTTTTCATTCCACACAGCTGCAGTGTTTTAGCAGATAGTATATTCATCTGCTACATTATGTGAAGCTGGATGAGATGCAAACAGATCAAGAATTAAGCTAAACTGTACTCAGGTTTTGGCTTGTCCATAAGATGACTAGTTGTTCCCCATAATGTAATCATAGATATCTTTTTTAAAAGTCAAAGCCGCAACAAAAAGTCCCTTGCCATTTAGTGAAACTGAAAAATCAGTGGCAGACATTCACATAGATTTCCCATCAAGTACCTTCTACTAGGTGGTTAAGGAACTGTGATCCCACCTCTCATTTTTCTTATACCAGATTTTCATGTGTGTAAACATGTACATTTTCCAATGCCATTTCTCTGTAATTAATGGAGATAATTTAACTGCATTCTGGTGATTCTTCACTGTCTTACTTACAAACATGTCCTAGCTGACAACTTAGACAAAATGACTAATTTAAGTGGCTTAGAAATTAGATGAGATGAATTGTAGTGCTCACTTCTCACTAAAGCTGAACAGAAGAATCTTTCTGAACACATTTGTGTATGATTGAGTTATTCTCAACATCTCCAGGCACAAATTCAATAATGTCATGAGCAGTAAGGACCTCTGCTGATCTTATTGATAATTGAAGCAAAGATTTTTACTGCGTAGTATTATGCAACAATTTTGGATTCAATTGTTACATGAAACTTGTTTCCATGTTGATCAAAGCTTCAAGATTACTTTCCGAATTTCTCCCAGTCCTTCCTTTAGCGAATCAAACTGGAAAAAATCTAGTATGAGCAGTACAAGAGCATATTTCTGAAAACAAGATAGCAAGATCAAGGTCTTGTTATTCCAATTAAACTTCCTAATGCTGACTCAATTAGTTCAGAATATCAAATTCAAATATTAATGCACTTCTGGATTAAGTTTGGCCTGAATAGTCATAATGTAAAAGGAGACCATTACTCTCCATAATGTCACTAAAGATGGGCAATCATTTTTCATGAATAATTTATTTGATTAATTTTGCCCTTTTCTCTGGTCATTAAGACTTTATATTCTTCTCAAATGCAATAGTCAAGATTGATTTGTGAATTATTTGATAACTTACTATTTCCAGCTTGAACAAAGTTTGACCAGAATTATACATTATACTTTATGAGTGAAGGGAATAGTTTCTTAAAACAAAAAAAATAGAACAACACTGCTTTTGTTTCCTGCAAACACTGTAACATTTGCACATAAACTCACAATTTACATTCTTTCTAGTCAAATTTCAGTATGAGAAATATCTAACTGCAGGGTTTATTATTATTGTAATTAAAAATGAAATAAATATTTTGAATATTATTTCAATACATTACTAGTTATAATCAATATGAAATAAAACTTTAAAATGGTAAACAATTACCTCATACCTACACTGCAAGATAAGATGATGTGTTTGTCTACCTTACTTCCAAAGAACATGGAGATATTTGTTTCCAAAACTAATTGGAAAAAAAAAAATACTGCAAACAAAACCTGAAATTTATGGTCATGGTAAGCCAGTGAGGTTCCTGAGGCCTGTAAGAAAGCAAATGTCATTTCTATCCTCAAGAACGACAAGATGGAAGATCCAGGAAACTACAAGCTTATCAACCTCAGTTTGTTTCCTGTAGTGGTGATGGAGCAAATAATCCTGTGAGCCATGTCCAAGCATGTTAAGGACAAGAAGGTGACTGGATGTAGTCAGCATGGATTTATGAAGGGGAAATCAAGCTTGACCAAACCAATAACTTCCTACAATTCAATGACTGGTGAGTAGAATAAGAGGAGAGCAGTGAATACATTTTATCTTCACTTTAGTAGATGAACTGGATGATAGGAAGGTGCTTATCTGCAGCAGATTTGCAGGTTTTATAAAACAGATAGTGTAGTATTGCCATCCATAGGGACCTCAACAGACTTCAGAAATGGACTAAGAGGAAGTTCAACAAAGGGAAATAGAAAGTCTGGGAAGGAATAATGTATACAAGTATCAGTACAAGCTGGGAGCTGACAGGATGGAAAGAAGCTTTGCAGAAAAGGACCTACATGCTCTAGTGAACAAAAAGTTGAAAATACTTCTTACAGTAAATAAAACCAATGTCCTTCTGGTCTGCCCTAGAAATAGTGCTGCCAGCAAATCAAGGGAGGTGATCTTTCCTCTATATTCAGCCTATTGGTGAAGCTGCACCTGGAGTACTGTGTCCAAGAGAAACATGGACATACTGGAGAGAGTCCAGCAAAGGGTATGAAGATGACAGAGGGATTAGAAAATCTGTTATACAAAGATGAGCTGAGAGAGCGTGGACTGTTCAGTCTGGAGAAGAGCAGTATAGTTTCCCTGCTGAGTTCTTTGCCATATTAGGTGCTACAGCAACAGAAGCACCTTACATGATAAAAAACACAGTCCCTAGCACATACACACATACATACAAA
Organism: Numida meleagris; assembly: GCF_002078875.1. Classification (NCBI taxonomy): domain Eukaryota; kingdom Metazoa; phylum Chordata; class Aves; order Galliformes; family Numididae; genus Numida; species Numida meleagris. The sequence continues at coordinate 144,814,413 of NC_034409.1, forward strand.
TGAACATGTATTTTCTGAATAGTTAACATGAGTAATTATTTGAACAAAATCTAATAATGCTGTCTGTATAAAATTTTTAAAAGTTTGTATTTTTCCTGAATTAGGCTTATTAGGAATTTAAAATGTGGTTAAATAATGTCAAGGTAATTCACTACAGAAATCACTGACAGTTATATTTTTAGGTGGTTTCAAATAATCTCTGTATTTCTGAATTGTTCTAATTTTCTCAGACCTCTCACAATAATCATTTTCTATTTTATTCTAACTCACAGCTATTTTTTTCTCTTGTTAATCAAACAGCAGCTACCCTATCTGGCATTTTAAAGCTTAATTGTATTATTTTAATGGGTTTGGATATACAGATGCTTCAGTAATTCAGCATAATTTTCTCAAGTTTGGTTAGGAATAAAGAAAAGAAAACAAAGCTTACTATTAAATTGTTTTATGCTACCTTGAGAATAAACAATAAAGAGTAACCAAATTTATGTATGGCCTTGTTACAACTGAATATGTTAATTAATTTCTATCAAAACAATTTGATGTTACTAGGAAACAGTGACAAAGGCCACAGGTGGTAATGAAAGGAAGATGACTTATCAGAAGTGACTAATAATGCCTGAGTTGCCAAAGTAACCAGATTGTCTCCTAAAAATGTATGCTTTGACATTCACTTATCAATGCTACTGAAATGCAACTCTTATCATGTCCACATAGCAAATTTCATTTCCATCCAACTGATGAATATGCAAATTCTTCTATTATTTGAATGTCTCACTTATTTCTTTTTCTGAGCTGAATGCATACAGGAAAATAAATGCTTCTTATGTGTAGATTTCATTCCCTGAAGGGGCTAGGTAGTGCCTTCACTGATTTGTCTCATAGTTTTGGTTTTGTGTGATTATGCAGTAGTTTCACTATTGATTAAAGAATAATCATTTCTCTTTCTTTTCTTAAGTTATTTTTGATCATTTTTGTCATACCTCACATTGCCTTTTTTTAGCCATATATTTCTATTTACATATGATACAATATATTGAATGTGATATTTCCTGGAGAATAAAATAATTTTGTTTCAGACTTGCTTTATATCTCTGTTGCTGTGAAACCTCTGAAAATTCTTTGAATCGGAGTTGAAAGAATCTTAAACTTCAGCCACCACTTGCGACTGGAATAAAGACAAACTATAGCAACAGAAAATCACAGAATGATTGAGGTTTGAAGGGACCTCTGGAGGTCATCTGGTCCGACCTCTGCTCAAGCAGAGACAACTAAAGCAGGCTGCCCAGTACCAGGTCCAGATGGCTTTTGAATATCACCGAGAAGGGAGACTCCATAACCCATCAGGTCAATCTGCACAGCTTCCTGATGTTCAGAGGAAACCTGTGCATTCCATTTTCTGCCCACTGCTTCTTGTACTGTTATTGGGCACCCTTGAAAAGAGCCAGGGTTTCTTCTCTCAGCACACCTCCTTCAGGTGTTTCTATACACTGATAAGATCCTCCATAAGCCTTCTCTTCTTGAGGCTGAACAGTCTCTGCTCTCATCCTCTCTGCACAGGAGAATTTTTGTGGTCTTTCGTTGGACTCTCTCCAGTAGCTCCATGTTTCTCAAGTACCAGGGGCCCAAAATTGGACACAGTGCTCTATGCCTGGCATATATATTTATTAGCTTTCTGCTATACTATTATAGGAAACATTACATGAGTAATCATGACTGAGTAGACAGTAACAGAAAGGGAGCATGCCTTCTAATGGTGTATTCAGAGCAAGACCAGGCTTCAATAAATGCCCTGGCAGCATCACAGCACTGTTGTTTTTTTATTTATTTCTTACTTTGTATTGCATACACAGATGGTCAGCAGATCCCAGATCAGGCAGTTCAGCACTTCTTGCTCAGGGATTCATGGATTAGGAGAAAGACTGTAGAACTCTACAGAAAATACACTGTGCGGTTGGAACTAAAGGTCCCTTCCAACCTAAACCATTCTATGATTCTATGGGAGACCTGAATTATACGTACCCAACTATTTTGACTTGCTAAAGTTTTCTTCTTGGCATATGTGTAAATTACTACCAATTAAAAGACAGTACAAAAACAAATTATACTTCCTCTGTTTATAAGAAACAAAAGTATGATTTTCTCATCTTCAGAAACTCATTGAGAAAAATATCTGTATCATTTTTACCAACACAGGCATACAATAGCATCCTGGCAATAAGTGATTTCAGATTCCTTATAGCAGGGTTTGAAAACATTTTCCAAATGTTGAATACAGTAGGCTGCTCTCAGTGCAAGATATGTGACAAACACAAATGGATCAACAAATGAGTTATAAAATTTATCAAGGTATACATCTAAAATTCCAGGAAATACTTTTCTGTTAAATAAATATTTTTATATATGCAGTACCGATTATCTAATGCAATATAATTTATGTCCTCCCATTTCAGATATCTAAAAATTAATCATCAGTATTAAGATACCTACAATGATAGAGTAAACTAGATTTCACTAGAAGGTAATTTGTTAGACTCATGAAGATACATATCTCAAGATGAGGTGAACTGCTTTCTAGAAATACCTATTTTGTGTCACTGACTATAAAAGGGAGCCTGAGTGTTCGAGCTCAGTCACTGAAGTTTCAGATACTTACATTACTTAAATTATGGTCTAAAGCTATCTATAGTGATTGCAAAATGCAAGAGATTGCTCAAAAAATAGTATTTGATATAAACATGAAAGTAGTAAGTTGAAGATCTACAGTTGTTTGGCCATCATGGAAAGTAGGAAGTAGTTTTTAGAAATTTAACTGAGAAATATTTCCAAAAAACAAAAATATATTTAAATGTTTTAGAGTAATTTAAATTATTATTAATAACTAAATATTGATCTTGTTCTATAAAAATGTCATATCAGCAGTATCTAAATACTAAAGGCAATATCAGATGTTATAAAAATATATTTCCTTAGAAATTTGACGATTTTTGAATTCTCTAGTCTGATTAGGATGTATTGATTACAAGATGTACTGATTCATCAGCATCTTGAAATGAACTGATTGAATTTGATTTCAGTTGGCCTATTTAGACAACATGCTCAATATGTCAGGCGCGGACAAATCTGTCTTGTTTCTTTTTGTTACCTTTTTCATAGTTAAAAAAGTAACTAAGAAGCTAAGAGATGTCTATCTGTTAACATTTTTAGCATAGTTAAGATCAAAGTATACCTTTTTCTCTTAAAAGTTTTATAAGCTTTATAAGCTTTAATTTTCTTCTTGAGTACTTCATTCTAATGCTTTCCAGTTCACGAACTCCTCAGGAATGCACCACAATCCATAGTTTTGATTCCCAGCAAAATTCACATGGTGGCGAATCTGTAAATCCTGGCTGTGACTCACAATAGATTCCAAAGTGGACCATCTAAATCATCAGAATTTATTAAGCTGGAGGCATTTCTCTGTTGAAATAATTCAGAAACACTATTCTACCTGCCACTGAGGGAATTCTGTTACCCAGAAGTTGCCTCAGGGGACCTAATTCCCTTTAATGGGCAGAAAACCTTTTCACTTACAGTACTGTAAATAATGGATTAATAGAAAGTTTATCATTATTATGAAATGTACACTCTAAAATCAACGGTTGTAAAATTACCACATCAACACTTCACACTCAGAACAAAATGCACAGAAGAAGAATTAATATGAGCCCATATTTGTAAAATGGTCCTGGGATGTCTATCTTCTTCAAGAGATCAAGCACAAAGTACACTAAGAAATCCTAAAACTTATAACAGTAAGCGTATCTCAATGAAAGTACTTACGGAAGAGGATTTTGATTATACTAGAATACAAGAATCACAGAATCATAGAATCATAGAATGGCTTGGGTTGAAAAGGACCTCAAAGATCATTGAGTCTCAACCCCCCTGCCAAGGGCAGGGTTGCCAACCACTAGACCAGGCTGCCCAGAGCCACGTCCAGTCTGGCCTTGAATGCCTCCAGGGATGGGCCATCCACAACCTCCCTGGGCAACCTGTTCCAGTGCGTCACCACCCTCTGTGTGAAAAACTTTCTCATAATATCTAACCTAAATCTCCCCTGTCTCAGCTTAAAACCATTCCCCCTTGTCCTATCGCTATCCACCCTCACAATCGATCGATCCCCCTCCTGTTTATACGCTCCCTTCAAGTATTGGAAGGCCACAATGAGGTTTGAAGAAAGACAAAAGGATTTGCATTATGCAAGAAATACATGCAGATGACTAGAGTGATTATGAAATTGTTTTACTTTGTTCCTTTTATTTCTGTTGCTGTGAATAATGCAGGAAGAGATGAATATTAATATTTCAAATGTCTAAACAGATTCTGGCTGAATACTACTATCTCACTGCAATGTCTAATGTGTCTAACCAGACTAGTTGTGTGCTGTGCATACCAAACTTTTTCACAGCCTCTCCTTTTCTGTTTCACATGGTTGTTATTAAATAGAAATCATCCCTGAAGTTATGTTGGAACGGGAATGGCCATGTTGTTAAACACACAGTGGGCAGCACACATTGCATAACTTTTCAAAGTGTTAGTTTATACAAAGCAAGTGGGGACAAGGGGAACAGAAGGAAGTGACAGTGATTTGCTCAAGTGAACTCACATCCTTCCAATCTGATGTCCCTTCAGCTCAAGCCCTTTAGCTCCATGTTATTATATGGCCTTATTTTAAGCCTCTCACTTTCCCTTAATAGAGACCATTTAATATTTAATGTTGAGTGGAAACTTCATTGGTTTTGCTCTTAAACCATATCATTGCGTGTTATCACCAAGACAAAAACAAACAAACAAAAAAAAGCCACCCAAGAAACAGACCTTCATATATAATCGTAAGTGAGCAATAATGAATACATAACTCCCATCTGCTTTATCTCTCTTATTTTTTCATCTGAAATTATTCCAATGCCTTGGAAATTTTCTTAAAATAAATGTCTGCATAGATAAAAAGTGTGTTACTCTGTCCATATAAATTAAAAATTGAAAGTCACACATCAAAAGTACCCCCAGATATACTATGTAGTTCTTACCAAGCCATAACTTATATCATGAAGAAAAAAAGAAAAAAGAATAAAATAAATACTACTGCTTTATGAGATCATTGGTTTGGCAATTCTAATCAAACTCAACTCCATCCTGAAGAGAGACCTTGATTTATTGTCTTCTGCAGGATGAAGACTGGTACCTGGCCTGGACCAGAATTTCAGTGTCTCTCTGTTCCAACGAATCCTCTCTCAGAACAGAATACACAGTTCTTGTATATCTCCCACTATTCAGTGTTTGTCACTGCTGATTTACGCTGCTCTTGAATTCTCTCTAGACAATCCACTCTGGTTCTTCAGTAGCCTTAATGTTAGAAGGTTTATTACTTCTAATACTGATTTATTTTTTAAATAAACCTGGGCAACATATATTTTCTTTCTTTTTCTTTAATAGCTAATTTATTTTTTCAAGTTTCAAGACATTTTCTTAACTGGAAAACTTCACTTTCCTCACCTTTTCATAGAAGTCACATCATCTCATAATTCTTATTACACTGGAAGGACTGCTTGCAATTGCTCTTTCACAGCTGTTGTGTTCAAAACTGTACAAAATACTCCTATATTACAGAATAGAGTTTCTTCATATGTCTTTCAGAAAATGCTCCTATCTATGAATCCCACTATATACTCTGCTTTTTTTTTTGCAATATCATGTCATATTTTACTTCTGCTCACTTTTTAACTCACTGTGACTATAGAAACCTATTTATATAAAACATTATATAATCAACCATTTCTTAGTCTATACTTTAAATGCGATTTCTCTGAAAATCCTTTTTTTAAAAAATTTATGTTTGCTGAATAATACACTATTTTCTAACCAATGTTTTCTCCAACATATCAGAATAATTAGAACAGTTTTTTTTTCTTTAATGTTGTATATTCAACTGTAAACAAGTCAGTGTAATTTGAAAACTGAATTGATAGAATTCCTACTTTTCAACCAAATCAATACCATGGGTATTAAATAACACTGGACATGGAATAAGCTCTGCAGAATCCTTCAATGCATTCATTTAAACTAACACTGAAGCACTGATAACTACTCTTTGAGAATGAATTTCCATCAAGTTTATGGATAGCCTGTTAACAGGGCTGATAACAAGCTAATATACAAAAAAGAGGGTAAAAAGCTCACAACAGACCTCATGTGACTTTGAATGTATTGAAAACTTATAATCACATGCATCTTGACAGCACTGTTATATATATGTTAAGAGAACATGAACAGAGGATATTTCTTATTCAAAACACTAGTCACTCAGAGCGTGAAAAATGATTTTGCTAGACTCTCTTATTATCAACATCATGCATTATACAACAGCACTACTTGTTCAAACTGTTTTTTTCTGATAAGAAACACTGCATTTTAGAAAGCAACCTCTATTTTAATATTTAATACCTCAGCATATCTAGATCTCCAAAAGTAGCAAGCTATTTAGGCAAGTAGAACACTTCGTGTAATGTTAAAAGCATTTCTGGCATTTTATGTTATCTGCTTTTTAATGACTGTATTTTCCTAGCATTAAAAATGAATTAATATATCTTTCCTTAAGTAGTCTGCTGAATACTGAAAGAGTAAATCTGACAGGGTTACTCATACCTTGTGTATATTGCAGAGACCTGCAATCAGTTTGTTTTCCATACTTTTGAAAGGAAATGGATTTCCTTCAAACATCAGTATCTCCAAAGCTCATCACATTTATGCCTGGACATCAAGGAGAAAAATATACACTTGTTACCTTCAAATTTCTTCATGCTAGACAGTCAAATGCTGAGTCACCACTGGCTTTACTGGTATCTAAATCCAGTGATGAGAGAGCCATATCACTTCTTCAGGATTACAGATGGACTACACTTTGCAGAAATGAATCCTCACAGCTTTGTGGGGAAGTTGGAGGAAGATTTGCAACAACAGTAAAACGAAGACTAACATGTTTTTTCTTTAAAAAATGTTATCTCTAACGTAAACAACTTCATTATCTGGCCTTACATCAAAATAAAATAAGCACTTATGTATGTATACTTAAGCAACTTATTTTTTTCCAAGTACTTCATCTGTTGCTGGTGAGAATGTCATGTTTTATTGCTTACAAAACTGATAAAAATGACTATTAATAGTATTTCTAATGTAAAATTGGAATTCTAATATTAGAATAAAATATTGTGCACTGCGTTTTTGTGACTTCTCACTTTTGTTACATTTCTTTTATCTTCATATTCACTTTAGATTACATATTGTTTTCTGAAAGGTAGCCTTTCATTCCAGTCTACAAGTGGCTTGATATTTTATCAGCCTTTTTCTCTTTAAACTCTCCAGTAAGAACTAAAAGACAGATCTAGACATATATCTCTAAGGCCTAATTTTGCAACATTTTACTTGATAAAATAAAGTCAAAACTTCTCCAACCAGCTATGAAAACCAAAGAAATAGTAAGAAAGAATATTCAGTAAGATTATTTGCATATTGGGAAGATAATGCTTTCCCTTCTCCCTCCCCCCACCAAATTTTGTTACTTACTAAACTTGGAAATAAAGTTGGAACTTTGTATTAAAGATGTTAGATCCATATGTCTTAATCCCATTCTAAACCATGCACATTCATTCATGCACCATGTAGACACCATAGTTGTAGGACAACAATGAACTTACAGTTGATATTAAAAAGCCACATACCAGTATTTTTTCATTAGCATTACTCTATCAGCTGAGACTTCTTGCAATGTTTAATGGGAAACAAATGCTTCATTGAGAGATCTATATTAAGGTATTCCCTAAATTAAATCTAAAACAGACCAGATGCATTGGCAACAAAATTGTGCAAAATGATTTCAGAACCAAGCATCAGAGACTTTAATCAATAGCTAAGAATTCAAACACAGACCTGCTTGCCTGTTGTTCCTCTGAGACCACATAAATATACATCTTCACTACAGAAGTTCTAAGACAAAAGTCTTTTCTGGCCTTGCTGTGCAAAATACTAACAGCAGTTAATCATAGCAGTTAAGGCCTAAACCAGAAGTCTGATTGTCCAAATACATTAATCCATATCCAATTCAGGTTTCTTCAACCTGCTTCTCACCCTAGATACAGGGATTCTAATTATTCTGCACGTGAGGAAGTAGAAATATTACCTCCGTAGAAGTTAAGTAGGCAGTAAAGTAAAATCACTGTGGGTTTTTGTACAACTGCAAAGAATGTTCCACTTTTCTATACATTTTGAGAGTTAGGCCACTCCACTTCAGAATGGTCAAACTGGTATTATGTTACTTGAATGGTAAGATTAGTTATAGTACCTATTTTAGTAATCTGAATGCACCTTGAAGCCTATTGCAGGCGCCTTGGAAATAATGTCCCCCAATAGTGAATAGAAGCTGAATATTAGTGGTTATTATATACTGATTTCCTTTTTGAAGCAATGGTTCCTTCACCCACATTATGTGTTAGTGTTCTGCATCTTGACACTTGTAATGTAGTTTCTTAATTTAGTAGCCCATTTGTCCTACTCTCTGGAATACTCACTTGAAGTAATCCAAATATTTCACAGATATTTCAAAAATTTCATCAGAATCATCAACATCAATTTCTTAGAAAAGCATTTATCTGTTATTTTAAGTTTTCCAAACTGCCAAACAGTGCTTTATTGTTTGACTTAGTAGTCTCCAAAACTTTCCTGTAATGGAAGTCAGCTACTTCATCAAGAGCAAGTCCTGCCTGACCAACATTCTGCCTTTTTATGATGGTGTAACTGCATCAGTGGACAAGGGAAGAACCACTGATGTAGTCTATCCGGACTTTGACACAATCCCTCATAACATCCTTCTTTCCAAAGTGGTCAGCTATGGATTTGTTGTGTAGATTGTTTGATGGATGAGGAACTGGTTGTGAGATTGTACCCAGAGAGTGGTGGTCAATGGTTCAATGTCCAGATGGAGATCAGTGAAGAGTGATCTCTTTCAGGGGTCACTACTGGGACCGATGGTCTTTGATACCTTCATCAATTACATTGACAGTGGGATCGAGTGCATCCTTAGCAAGTTTGCAGATGAAATCAAGATATGTGGTGTAGTCAACATGACTGAAGTACAGGATGTAATCCAAAGAGATCCAGACAGGCTTGAGCAGTGGGCTCAGGCGAACATCATGAGGTTCAAGGAAGGAAAGTGCAAGGTCTTGCACCTGGGTCGTGGCAACTCCCACTATCAATACATGATGGGGGATGCTGCACCTCGAGTACTGTGTCCAGTTTTGGGCCCCTCACTTCAAGAAAGACATTGAGGCCCTGGAGCATGTTCAGAGGAGGGCAATGAAGCTGCTGAGGGGTCTGCAGTACAGACCTTATGAGGAGCGGCTAAGGGAGCTGGGATTGTTCAGTCTGGAGAAGAGGAGGCTCAGGGGAGACCTCATCGCTCTCTATAACTACCTGAAGGGAGGTTGTAGTGAGCTGGGGGTCGGCCTCTTCTCTCTTATAACTAGTGACAGGACGAGGGGGAATGGCCTCAAGTTGAGCCAGGTGAGATTTAGGCTGGACGTCAGGAAATACTACTTTTCTGAAAGAGTGGCCAGGCGCTGGAATGGGCTGCCCAGGGAGGTGGTGGAGTCACCATCCCTGGAAGTGTTCAAGAAACATTTAGATATAGTGTTGAGAGACATGGTTTAGTGACGTTATTGGTGGTAGGTGGATGGTTGGACTGGATGATCTTGTAGGTCTTTTCCAACCTAGCTAATTCTATGATTATATGTAAGGATGGAGCACAACCCTGCTGAAAAGAACTTGAGGATACCAGTGGATGGGAAATTGAACACGAACCAGGAGTGTGCCCTTGCAACCCAGAAGTCTGACCATATCCTGGGCTGCAACAAAAGAAATGCAGTCAGCAGGTCAAGGGAGGTGATCCTGCTCCTTTGCTCTGCGGTGGTGAGACCCTCACCTGTAGTACTGTGTTCAGATGTGGAACCCTCAGTACAGGAGAGGCATGTACCAGAACAGGCTGCTCAAAGATGTCGTGGAAGCCCCGTCCCCGGGGACATTCAAAGTCAGGCTGGACGGGGCTCTGAGCAACCTGATCTAGCTGTGTGTGTTCATTGCAGAAGGGTTGGACTAGATGACCTTTAAGGGTCCCTTCCAACTCAAACGATTCTATGATTTTATGATTCTATTTTTTCATACTAGTAGCACCACTGCGATTAGCCCCCTACTGAGCTGTCCTTAGTCCCAGGGTTCAGTCAAGAAATTACATCTGAAAACCAACATTTGATAAGGATAAATTTATAAATTCATTACATAGGTTTCTTAGCTATCATTTACCGTGGATACTTCAAACTCATTTTTGGAAGTTGTTTGATGAAACGATGACACAGGGTATTTGACATTCTTAGTAATATATTTGTACTGCTATATGTCATTTACATACCTTGTTTCTGTGTTCAAAACACGGAAAAACAAAAGAAAAAAAATGAATTCAAGTTCACAGAAGAGCCTCAGATTCTATAATGTTAATACAAGTCATGGTGTAGTTACTCAGTGAATTACATAAAACAATCAAATGACAGTACTTAAGATTTGCTTCCAAGCATAAACATACTTAAAAAAAATAAAAATAAATAATAAAAATGAGAATAAAAAGAAATAATAAAAAGGTACACTTTCTGCCTATGTAAGATATGCTGTTAAATCCCTCTAGAAGACTAAAATTAGCATTAATAAGGAGCAAAATTCAAGTGATTCAGAAAACTGCTAGGGCTTAGTTCTACATCTCAGAAACTATGAAAAATATCATGAAACATATACTGTTGGAGCAATTTGGAGGCACCATACATGAGCCTGCATTGATTCATCTCTCACAAAGGGCCAAGTCTGCTTCACTATAGCCTTGGATAACTAATCTTGTTTATTCAAGATGCAGATGCAGACTTCTTTTTTTTTTTTTTTCCCCTTATGGTTCCCCTTCCATGATATAGTGGAAACCTATGTTTTTACTTTTACTTCTCTTATTTCCATGCCTGAGGTCTTGGAGCTGTGTGTGAAGAAGACAGCCATCTCCTTGGCATTTCCCTGTCATCACAACCAGGAGTACCAGGGGCAGACTGTGAGGACATATTCCACTCAGCTTCACCTCCCTCTCCTCTGAGTTCCTCTAGGAATGGCATTTGATGGTCTGAACACTTGGGAAGACAGTAGGGGGGCAGTTTTACTGCAGTACGTGGTGTTCTCCCCTGGAATACTGTTTTCATGTTAACCTCCATGCAGGAGGTAAGTGTTTCTCAGGCAGGTCTGGCAGTTCTGTTTTGAACATTTGTGTTCCTGCCACACAATTAAAACAGTTCAAGCACATGGGAGGCCCAGTATCAGTGGATTTATGCAAATTTCTGCAAGTCTGAGGGTTAGGAAGGTCTTGCTGTCAGGAAAACAAAGTTCCGGCCAGAAGGAATGATGCTCTGTAGACAGTTTATTGCATTTGAAGTGACAAAAAAGCAGGTGAAAACTTCATCAGACAAAGAACCTTGAAGGAAGGGAATTACGGCTTATTTTCCTCCCTGAAGTGGCAATTATGCCAAAATGGAGTTAAGAGTAGCATGTAGCAGTGACTGCACACAGCAACTGCATACATGCGCATGTTCCATGCAGCAGTGCCTCGAGGCAAACGGATTTGAATACCACAAGGAGACCTGCTGGACCCAGTGCTCAAGAATGGCTATATATGGGTTTAATCTGGCAACATCTGTGTAGTCAGAATCTTCCTGTGAATTTGATGAAGCATTTTTCTGTTCAAGCATAAAATTTTGCTTTGTCCAGCATGGTGAACAGATGCAGCAAGAAGGGGTTTTATTTTTATGCAATATTGGCTGAGTTTTCATCTAACCTGGAAACATGGAAAACAACAACCTAAACAGTTCTGGGATATTTTCCTTGAGAAGATTTCAGTGACAACAGAAACAAAGGGAAGAGAGTGACAGAACTCTCTGGCTAAGCCTGTCTTCCACTTTATTACTTTTTGCTGGCTCTCTGTGCTCTGAAATACCCAAGTTTAAATTCTTTTTTGCCCATCACTACTGTTGGTTCCTCATCCCAAAAGCCTTTATTCAGCACCATGAAAGCATGCAAGGTTGGCACTGGACCTTTTACATCCTTGCCCCTGGGATCCAGTGGAGCACTAACATGATGGCCACCCCCATTTCCCCCCCTACTTGTGATGGTTCTGCTCTCATCCCAGCTAGGAGACACTGAGAAGCTTTACACATGTAGATGACTAATTTCTTACTTATGTGATATATATTATTGTTATTCAGGAAACCACCAAGGACAGTGAATCTGTAAGTCACTATAATTCTACTGTGCAAGTGCCATAACACTATACTCTGAAGATACCTTTAAAAATATGATTGGAGTATTATGTTTCTCTGTTATTTTCTTACTGGAACACAATAAATTCTTGTCAAGTCTGCTAAAATTGGAAGATTGTTATTCAGCTAGAGCTTAAATCAGTCTGACTTATGCAAAATTTAGAGGGATAAGAAAGGTGCCCTTTGCCATATCTCACTGATACCTAGTATACCTTGAGATCAAAGTACCTTTCAATATTCATTGTTAAAGGCTTTATTCTAAATTCCCACAGGTGCAGAATTCACTAGGATTGAGAATAAGAATAGTACCGTTCTCCACAGCTTCAGCTTGGAAAATGGGGTTAGAGAAGATTTGTCCATTAAGATTTTAGGATGCATAGTTGGTATCATTTTCAGTTGCAAGCACTTCTATGGTAAGGCAGTTGTCTCAAGGCCCTTTAACCATTAGCCTTTGCTTTGTTTGATTACGTGGCCTGTCATTCAGCACCTTCCTGTTGCTTTCTTGGACTCACAAGTTTTAATGGGCTTTTATCAGTGGAAAGGTCCTGTGATGTGTTCAGAGTGTTAAATCCACAACTGGTAACTAGTGGGGGAGGAAGATCCAGACCAAACGGATAGCTGTAATTGGACTGAATAGCTCCATGCCTCTAAATCACACTGCGAGCAGCATGCAAGCTTACACCTGAACTCTGACTTGACTGGGTAAGGAACAATCTGTCACAGATGCACATGACAAAATAGTGTCCAGTAACAAACTGGATTGCAAGTAAAAATATAAAGTGCACTTTCACAAGGAATATATATATTTTTTCATCTGGCAACCCTGCTAATTGCTTTACTTAATAAATAAATAAATAGAGACACATTAATCTGTCTGCTTTCTGTATGTTTTACAATTTCTAAAGATTTTTCCAAGGATGATGAGGGGCAAGATCCTTGTTAAAAACACTTTGAATCTCATCCAACAAAGATGGCAATAAATCTTGAAGCCATTTCTGACCATATGTCACAGCTCCTGAAGGCAAATGAAGGCTTTTACATCTTTTAAATAATCTTTGGCAATGACAGCTGTTCAGATATTTATCCTCCTCCCCACTTTTTTCTTACAAATGCATGGGAAAGATCGTGCTTTCATTCACCCTGCATGCAGCATCACACATCATGATCTGAGTGACTGTAAACATTAAAAATAACATGAAAGGCCTTCTTAATGTGTGCAGATTAAGAAATTTGTTATCAGCACAGCTCATGTAGCTTCCAGAATAAAGAAACTGCTGTATATTCCTAACCCTTACTACTGTTCAAGGGTAAATTGCATTTACTTTGGGGTTTCTAGTGCTAACTGACTCCAGACAGAAAAATAAATAGTTCTGTTAACCTCCTTGCAATTACTGAGTTCTATAAATCATTACGTTCTCTACACTTAAAAACATTATTTTTGTGTCTGTATTATCCTGTTAAAAGTCTCCATTCAGTACATCAGTAATTAAGGATATGAATTTTAATAAAATAGTATGCTTGCTAAAATCTACAGCTGAGCATATACCTTCCTATAGAAAAACTCATGAGTTACGGAGATCTGTCTGAAAAAAGTAGAAGAGGACAGTACTGAAAGAAAACAAATTTATCCTTAAACAGTTTTATAGGTCAGAAGTTTGCAGAGAGGAGCAAAAATTACGAGCTTTATTGCTGTGGAAAACAATTCATAGAAGTGCCTCAGACAAGACCAGTCAGTATTCATTTAATGGAAATGCATGATTTATAGAATCCTAAGACTTTACCGCTACTGAAATGCAATGTTTACTGGATTTTACTTATTGAGAAACCACATAGGGTATCCAAATACAAAGAATAACTTGTATTCAAACTTAGGTTTTTATATTTCTTGCAGAATTCCGAGTCTAGAAATCAGTTAAGGAATTTCACACACACACACTTTTCCTCAGTACTTTTAATAATGCATGTGATAGACAGGAGTAAAGAATTTAATTACAATGTTCAAAATAATCCTTATCATGTTTATCTGTTGAAGAAAATAATTATTTGCTGGATTTTGAAAATCTAACTTGGCACCTAGGATTATTTTTATTGTAATCTAACAACTGTCTAGAAGTTACAGTAATGAATGTGTGCACATGTCAGTGGGTTTCAGTACCTTCTGTGCATTGAGGAGACAGAGTTCCATGGGCATGAACTGCCAAACTTCAGCTCGTGAGCTGTGTCAAGCCTGATATTTACTATAATTTCTAGCACATGCATACTTTTAAAAGTCTAGCCTCTGATTTTTGAAAGTTTTACTTTCAGAAGTTTGTTGCCAGGCTGGTTCAGAGCATGGACGGTGTGAGCTTGGAGCGCCCTCTTCCCATCTGGGCCTTTCCATTGGAAGAGAAAAAGCATTTGTTGACTGCTTGATCCTGCCAACCTTACAAAAAAAAAAAAAAGTAGAAAAGGGGTGGGATTTGGAATCTATTCAAGGTCTACGGGATCTGGAATCCATCAAGCACTGGGATGAACAACGTAGAATTTCCTCAGTGGTGTAGCAAAGATTTTTCACATTACTTTTCAGGCAATTGGTTGATTTCTGCAACTTTTTCTCCAAAGAAACAGGAGCAAAGATACAGCTGCAATACTAGCAATAGTGGCTGTTATCTTAGAGTCCACCTTTTAAATGAAAGATGTGGATTCAATATTTTCCTCAGCCTTGAGAATACACCTAAAACGTTTACCTTCTTAGTATATGCACTCACACCTTCTGTAATTTAGAGGGAAGATTTCTGTTTCAATTGTAAAACATTCTGTGTTGAGTAAACAACACAGACTACATAGGTTCTTGATGTCCATCTCGATATTACTAAGTGAAAACAATGATCTAGCACTGCCCCCTCTAATTACAAATGGCTCTGTGTATAAATTTGTAAATCTATTCTATACAGTCATGAATATATTTTCTTGTAAACTGCATTTACAACTAAACTTTTTATCTGGTGAAATTGTTATCTTCATTTTCAAGACGTGAAACACATAGTATATTCTATGTACAAGATGAAAAACTAAGAAGAAGCTGCTATGCATATGCATATATATTTATTATAACAAATGAAAGAAATAAAATATATACATGCTTTCAAATCCAGGCAAGTTTCTCTGTGTTTTATACTTCTCATTAATTATATAGGAGAAATGGGAAGATTTGGAACTAAAGAAGTCTTTACGGACAGAGGCAAATAAATAATTGAATACTGCATTGCTTCAGAGAGCTTCCATGTTCTTTAGTCCCAAGATATCTCTTTCAAGCTTCAGGGAATTAACAAATTAGACCACTGATCCATCTATTACACCTGCTTCAGGGGACCACAAAAAAGAAGTAAAATCAGGGTGGAAACATTTCATCTTGTGATTTATTCTGCTTTATTATTGGTTAACATCTCCCCAGGAAGACAAAAGAAAACAACAAAAACAAAAAAAGACTATTAAAAAAAAGTGAAAACTGTGGGCTGACTTTTTTTTTTTGGTAATACGTGAATATGCGAAAAGGCAGAAATCTATTTCCAAATATTCATAGAAAGCATCTTGTGTCTGTTCCAAAGATAATTTGTCTTAAACATTCATATATGTTTTTAGAAAATAGTATTTATGGTAAGTCATACAAGTTATAGGAAGAAACAATATGAAAAATGATGAAGCAATACATTCATGAACGCCTAAGACAAAAAACTGCTCAGTCTACATTTAGACAAAATTCATGAACTAAATTGAGTTCACATTCAGGGTGTGGTCTGAGACCTGGCATCTCTGTTATTGTACGGGGAGATAAGTTAGGAAGAGCAGATGGGAGTATGTTGGTTTTTTTTTTTATTGATTTATTTCTGAAGAATGCCTTCATTTTGAAAAAGAGAGTATCTGGATGAGAAAGTAGAATCCAAAACCTGGCACC
The DNA here is from genome assembly GCF_002078875.1 of Numida meleagris. Classification (NCBI taxonomy): domain Eukaryota; kingdom Metazoa; phylum Chordata; class Aves; order Galliformes; family Numididae; genus Numida; species Numida meleagris. Next base: position 144,830,772 of record NC_034409.1, read on the forward strand.
TCCTCTACCTTCATCCCTAATTTTAACAATCTTCACAACCTACAGTTGCCTTTCTGAGATTTTTCTCAAACTTGCTAGCTGGAAATTCATGCCTATGGCTTCATACATGCTTTGTAATATATATTCCAATTGAAATTTTGTTCTCCTTTTTCACTGTCTCATTTTTTTCCTTCCTACCCAAGAGAACACTGCAAAAGAGCTCTACTATCCTTCCTTCTCTTATGATAAAGAATCACAAGAATGTTCCTCAAAAGCCACAGTATAACATGGAGGAAGATTTAAACATAATCATTAAGCTTTCAAACAATCCAGCTCCAGATTTAGCTGGTTTCTTTCTGCTGATGTCATTTAATTATAAATGCTGAAGTTTTTAGCAGCGTGAAATCAGATATGTTTGGTTATGAGTGATTAAGTATACATAAAGTTTTTACCAGCACATTAATCATTGGGTATAGAAAGAAGCATGACACTAGCTAAAAATTCACTGCTTCACTGCCCAAGGGATGTGTAAAGTTTTACCAGACAGTCAAAGATTGCATACCTTTAGTACACTCCAAGTGCTGAGTAAGATTTCTGGAATTTGCATTCCCCTAAACAGTACTTTCGTTTAGTTAATGAGAGTAATTGTCCTTTGACAGTGTGAATGGCAACAGCAGGAACAACAGTAGTGGCAAAATCAGATTAGGAGTTTTAATTATGCTTTATGGGATGCCTGCTCCTGGAAACGAAACCAGACAGTGAAGAACAAATTAGTCCCAGTTCAGGTTAAGGAATACAAGTACTTCAATGCATCCTTGTATTCATTGGCCTAGATCTGCCCAAATTGCCTATGTTCACTGCAGTGTGATCCAGCAGAACAGCGAGCAGCACACAGAGACTCTGAACAACATATAGCTTCATGTGAACTTTCTATTACTTTGTTTCATTACACTAAATTTCACTCATGTCTTTGTGGGAAAGTTCCTTTCTTGGCTTTTGTAATGCTAACTTGCAGGCTGGGCCAAGTTACTTGTATGTGTCCAGACTGAAAATAACTTGTTGCAAAGCTAGGCGATTGTAAAAGCGTCTCTAGCAGTGCGGGTTTTGTATTTATCCCTCTTTCCTCCCCTAACTGGATGAGGTTTTCTACGTACCTCATTTCCCCTAACTGAGCTAGGCTAGGATAAAAAGCCCTGAAAGTCAAATGTAGAATAGAAAATATTTGCACGTTTATAGTAAACTATACTTAAACTAAATGTATGACCATCAAATCTAAAAGACTTCCCTATATATGCAGTTCTTCGATACATTGTGAGGAATTCTGCTGTCCAGCATCCACGTTGCACATCCTTCATGAGAATCTGTTCCTACTGAAACATACTGGATATTATAGACTGTTTCTTTGGATGCTCTCTGTGACCTACACACACGTTCAACTCTGTCCAATTCCCAAATTTATATACCTCTTTGACTTATTAAGGAAATTATTTAGATAGCTCTCCCATGCAAAGAGAAGTTGTCCTGCTGCTGCTGTAGAGATGCAAGCATTGATTTGGCAGAATAGCGTTGCTTCCCATACTTGACTGATCAACTACAATCTCTCTGGTTTATGAATAATTCCTGTGTAAAAAATTTGGAGTGGAAATTTCAGTGATCCCATTGACAAATATTAAAAGAGGTACATTTTTATGCTAACCTGGAGATTACCCTATATACTTGGAACAGATATGAAAACACAGTGAATGTGCTTAGCTTATTACATGACCTGATAGACAAGTATCAAATACTTTCACTAACTCTGCTGCAATGACAGATGTTTTGGGGTGACTGATCCCTAAATATAAATTTGGGCTAAGGCGGTAGCTTGTAAACAGAAAAATATCGCAGTGCCACCATCTAATTAGGCAAGAAGCACCAGAACAACTCCAAGTTAGCAGTAGGAATTTGAAAGAAATTCTGAAATGGAGAAATCCAGTCAGTACTTTCACAACATGCAAACCTGAAATGCACAGGAAGCTTGTCTTAGCACTTTGAAAATGAAGAGCATGTTGATAAGAAGCCAGGTAGATTTTAAATCTGTTTTCTGCACTTGTGTTTGTAACTTAGGTACTGCAGATAGAGAAATTACATTTCAAGAGATTTTTTTTTCCCATCATTTTGGAAAAAAGGAAATAAGTACAAAAATTATGAACTGTGACTATGACTTGCACCATCTCATTTTCACAGGCTTTGAGCTTTTTCATAGAATGGCATATGAAGTCTGCACAGTAGACCTCCAGAAAAATGCTATCAGAAATAATGGAAATCCAAGTAAACAACAATAATTGCATGTATCCTTGCACAAACATATTGAAGATTTATGAAAAAGAAATCATTCATATACTGTAAAACATCCTTAATATTTCTCCTGATTATCAGTAGTCAATGGATTCGTGATGGATTTTTGTTACTTTGCTTGTTTGGGTATTTTCTGCAAGAAAATACACTAAAGCATGACTATTAAGCAATTTGGTATAAATAACTTTCATGTTCCACTCAAGTAATCATCTGATGAATAATATAATCTAAAATTTACAATAACACAAAATAAATATGGTATGTGTAATGAAGTTACAAATTAAGGCTACCCAGCAGAAACCATTTACTCTTTTCTAACATTAGCATAAAAATAAAACCCAACTGAGTTTTCTTTCAGCCTTTCCCTGCAGGACCAGCTATACCTCCTTTAAAGTGAACTTTCAGGATAATAAAGGAATGGAATGATGAATAGTCTAAAAGGTCATCACTAATTAACTGCATTAATGTATTTTACATTGGAACAGCTGTTTGAGGCTACACCAATTTTTTTCACAAGTGCTTGCAAAAGTTCCTTCAACAGCACCTAAGAACTACAAGAAGCCAATTGAAGGAAAACAGAGTACAGCCGTTACAAACTCTTCAGTCCACTTGGTGTGTGTGAATACATTTGTGTGTGTGTATACAATTACAGGCAAACATGCTATGACACTTTTGCACAGATCATTAGTTTAACAATGTTAATAAGTGAAAACAAATTATATTCTCACATATACTGAAGAAAATCAAACATCTGCTCAGATAGCGTGAAGCTAGCTCCTGTGTAGGCTGAACTCTTAACTTGAAAATTTCATCTAAAAACTTTGCATAGATTCAGCCACAAAGAAGTTGCTCCTACAAACGATCCATCATGCTATTACCTCCTCTCCTAAAAAAAAATGAGGTTTTCCAACACGAAGTGTTCTGCCTGAATGTGAGCAACAAAGCAAATCTTACTGGGTTTACTGGGTTACTGGGTTTATCTCTGTGCTTACATCACGAGTCATCTTTAGATTAGCAAGCAGTGCACCACAACTGCAGGGATATACGGAACAAAGTACTTTCTGCTAAGTTTTGGAGATTTTTTTTTTTTACTATAAATTCCTTCTTGTTCATTCTTGTGGTGCACAAGAGATTTGCAGACACAATTTTTTCTCAGTTTCATTCCCAAAGCCCTAACTTTCTGCATTTCAACACTATTTCCATGATAGTAATAAAAACATAGAAAGATGGGATGATGAAAACAGCTCCTTTAAAAGCATACTGCACAACCTACCTAAAATGCTAATGTAGATGCTTCTGTTGTAAACGTATGTTCTGCAGGAAGGTATGAACCTTTCCCTTGAGAAGTCTGACACATGCACACTTCGCAACTTCTTCCAAAACTCAGTGCTGTCCCAGAGTGATGGAAAAAATTAGTCTGCAATAGCTTCAATGGCTCTAAGACTATGCATTTTTCTTCTGTAGAATCAGATATGTTTTTGCTGAGGAAATTATGTTGATTGATGTTGTATATAACTTAGGCCTCACTTTCTCTGCTACCACTCTCTGATACGGCTATCATTGCTGCAGGTTTATTATGAGTTTTATCTTATTTAATGTTATTCATAGACCCACTGACATACACAGTCAGATACTACATTTTCACTATAGCTTTCTTTAAAAAGAAAAATAAAAGAGAGATCAGTCTAGCCAACTGTATACAAAACTTAATAATGCAAATTTTAAAAGTTAGGAAAGAGAGTGGTTTTGTTAATGGTCCAACTTCTTAAAAATCTTACTAGTTTAGCCAGTACTTATTCCGGTTCTGGAGACAGAAGCCAAGTGTCTAGTTCCACCAACACTATAAACTCTCGTAGTGAGACCTTCAAAATGTATTATCTTGAATGTATGGAGCACCTATCTTACATTTGACAATAGATTTCAGTAACATATAGATTTTAACATGAGTTCTCTTGGTTGGAATTTTTTTTCCTCACTTTTCTGTCCTAAGGGCAAAAACAGTTGTTATGACCCTGGGATTATGGTCGTTCAAGGGTGTGTACTGAAGCTTATCCTGTTTGTCATCTGGAGGCTTCTTTATACTTCCCTAGCATTTACAAGTAACCAGCCAGTTTACTGAGTGTTTTTCAAGAATAAATCTATTAGGCCAACAGTTGACATTAATTCTTGCTATGCCATGAGGATACGTTCCAAGAAGGAATGTAATATCTCATGCAACACAATGTTTATTACAGATTACCTGAGAAGGCAGAGAGGAAAGGCAGGTCTAAAAAACTGCTTACAGACTGGGAGGAATGAGCCATTATTTCCAATCAAAATTCCAAACATTTTTTCCTAGAATATTGCTTTGTCTCCCTAGATGTGAACATTTTATATTTCTTCAATTCTCTTGTGGAAAGTACACAGCTCCAGCTTCTTCCAAGACTAAATGTGCTTTCTGTTTAGATGATCACAGTGGGGAGCTTCATATTTTTCATACATCCAGTTGGCAAAATAACAATCAACTTATTTAGGTCATATATAATATTTACCACTGCATTTTAGGCTGACTACTCAATAAAGCCTCCATTCCATAAAAACTGAAGGAACCATTAAAATGATATAAAGAGGATAGACATGACATAAAAGAAAGGCCTAAAAATCTGCTTTTTTTTTTCTTTGAATGGAGTATATGCCTCTGCATTCTTTAAAAAGAAAGAACATAAATCACTTACTGGAAAGCTTCCCTTTATTGAATAAAAGAATAAATAATGCCAAAGCCAACTCTTAAGGCAATAGGAAAGTAAGAATCACATTCTTCTTGGGAAAAGTACCTTTGTCCTAAGAGTAGCTATTGAATATAACACCTAAATGTCAGAGAATAGAAAAAAGAGAAAGAAGATTTAGCATTAAGATCTACAATCAAAAAATGACATTTTCGTTGTTCACTTCAGCAAAGTTCCTTTATCATTTTCTTCAATTCTAGCTTTGCCAGAGGAGAGTATTTTTATTTGTATATTTATGTAGTAGTCAATACAGTAAAAATGGAGCAGAAATCAATGGTATGGTTTAATGGAAAGTGTTCCAGAGTTCTCTTTTCCCTTCTCAGTATAGAATGATATAAGAAAAGTAAGGAAGACAATAAATGCCAAAATGTTGTTGAGTGATTTGGTTCAAGAGGTGGGTCAAAAACTACAGGCTAAAAACTTTACACTTGATTTCAGAGTGTAAATATACAGGCATAACTCATTTTTATGAGCATGTAGTGTCCTGAACTATTTTCTTCTTGTATGTACTGAATATGTCCCTCATCTGAGATCTCTTCATCTGTTTGCAATTTCATGGTGTATACTATGATACTTTTTCCCTCCCAGTTAGTATTTTAATTCAAAGAAAATTGTGATGCTTGTAACCATCTTGTGAGGCTCAGTACTCATGCACAGCTCTTTGTTGATCTCTTTTTGTGCATGCATGATAGTCTTCAATACTGGAAACCAGTTTGGTCATTTACTTCTGTGTCTGAGTGAAAAAACAGTACAGAGTCTCAACTTCCAGAGAAGGATCCAGCCATTAGCAATTGGAGCCTCTAACACAAAATGGTCACCTGGAGTTACAACTGAGACATACAGAGTAAGAACACCAGGTTTATGCTTCTGAATGAGAGGTTTAAACTTGAGGGGAAAAAAAGCGCATTTGATAGTGCTCTTATTGCTTCAAGTTTCACAGACCACAAACTACCTCTCCTATAATCAATATTTGCTCAGAGCAACTCAGAACAGTAGTGATGGGAGCACTGGTAGAGCTGATGGAGAGTTCTGTACAAACCACTTTAAAGCAATGCTATTTATTAATCTTTCAAGTTCAAACCAACTACAATTTTAAAACTAGAAAATACAATGTTTCCTAAGAGTGCAGTGTTCAGACTTCTCGACTTTTCTTTTATTGGCAAAGCCAAAAAAGACTACATAAATCTTAACAATATTGCAATTGTGCTTAGGCATTTTCTACAGGGAACTTAATTGAACTTTTTAAATTAACCATTGAAGCACAATATCAACTTCAAAAATAACTTCTTTTCTGTAGAATTATTGATGTTCTTACTTGCACTTTTCAAAGGCTGAGCTGATTCTTCTACTCATCTTTTGTCAAAAGGCCTCTTCTTAAAGCTGTATGTGAAATGATCTTTCTTGTTTATTTTCATAATGCCTGCTACAGTGAGTGCAATATCTGTAATTCTGATAAATCATGGATTTTCTGGGAAAGTTATTACAGAGTGATGAATTTGCCTTAGTTGCCATTCTGTTTGAATGACATTAAAATCACTTGCTTTTAGATACTGAATGCAACAGACACAACAATCATAATCTTTGGCTTGAATGTAAACCCTAAAATCTTGAGAATGTGCTGAATACATTCAGACAAAATGCTAAAAAACAGAGAAAACTTCTAAGCTAAAAAAATGTTAATGGTTTATGGGCGTTTGGCCCAGTTCCGTGACAAATGGAGTGGGGAATCCACGGACCCATGCCCTGGGAAAGGGAAAAAGGAAAAAGGGTAAGGAGATGGGCCTGAGAACAAAACAGCGGCAACGATCTGAGGAGAAACAAACTAATTTACTAAATAAGATATCAGAATGCAAAATAACACAATATAAGACAATACAATTACAATTTAAGCTGATAAATCCAACACAATGAGAGAGAGTGTCCCAAAATTAAAGAAAGGCCATACTCTAATACCGACAGTCAGACGGCTGGGGAGCAAGATGCTGCTGGTTCGAGAGACGGGCAGAAAAAGAACAAGGTCTCGTGATCTGCGAGTTTTTATCTTTCCCTCTGACTGGAAAACAGTAACAGGGTCACGAAGTCCCCTGGGAAATGTAGTAGTCCTTCTCTTCTGAGAACCAGGTACATGCACTACATGATGTTATGATGTGGAATATCAATAACCAAAAATCATAAAACCATGACAAAAGACATACAAGATACTCCACGCTTCAAATTCTTCGAGTGCTCAAGTTGGAGAAATGTAATGTTTGGCATTTTTTTTCTCTTTCATATGTTCAAAGAGTTTGAGTTTTGCTACCAAGAGTAAGTAACTGTCCATAATACTTAGTATTGTAGTAGCACTCTACAAATTCCTTTAGAATCTGTCCTTATCTCCCAAAAAAATGGAAGACTCGGTGACTAGATGTAAATGCTGAGTATACTGAAGTGAGTTAAAAATTTGTGTTGGCCTTTACCCTTTATATTTAGGAATTAAATTTATAAGGACTGCCCTGAAAATAATGCCTCTTATTTTATTATGGTGGCCCGCAACATCAGATGTTGGTGATATGGCAGCAGAAGTTGATCTTTTCTGCCTTTTATTACATTTTGTTGCCATATGACAGATGACAGTGGAGGAGCAATCTGGCAAAATGTCACCTGACATGGAAATGCGTACGAAGCAAAGGTGTGTCATTGAACTCCTCCTCCATGTGGAAAAAATTGACACTGACATTTACTGATGCTTGCTGCACATTTTTGGAGACTAAACAGTGGATGTGAGCACAGTGAGGTGGTGGATAGTATGTTTCAGCAGTGGCGACAGTGATAGTGGTTCGCTTCCACTGGTGCAGTTTTTACAAGCATCGCATGCAGGCTCTTGTTTGCTGGAAAAAATGCATGGCTATTGGTGGTGACTTTGTTGATAAAGAAAGTTCTGTAGCTGAGAATTTGCTCTATCAAATAGTGCTTTTGTGCTATTTGTACCTATTGTAGTTTATATGGAAATAAATAGGAGGCATCACTTTCAGAGTGACCTCCCTATTTTGGAAAACATATAGTGTCACTAAAGTGACAATTCTGAGAAAGAAAGAAAAAATAAAGAAAAATATTTCATGACTGGTTATCAGAGTTTACAGGCCATATAATGTCTAATCTTGACTGAAAACTCAGCAGATCTTTAAATTTTGAAGTACTAGAACTACTAGAACACCCAGCAAACTGCAAAATAGAAAATACTGTACTATCCTTAAGCACGCTACAGGCTATTTATCACTTGTTATTTCACCATGAATTTTATAAAGAAAAAAAATACTTTTGAGTTATAGTGAATGAGATTTGCTGCTTATCATTACTGGGCCATATTTATGCATCCTCCAGACATAGAATATTTACCTGTTCCCACTATTTATGTCTTCCCAATTGAAATAAAGAATATGATTGCATTTGTCCGGTTGTAATATTCTACTCCTCCAGCAAAACGAGGATGTCTTGATAGACAGTAGTAATTTATGACAATATTAATATCTGTCATTTACAGTAGCTATCTTATCATGCCTTCAGAGTAAAGACTCATGAATGATAGGTTCAAGAAGTTTGCCAGGCTTAGGCAAGTAGACAAATAACCTCAACAAGATGCTAGTAAAAGACATTAAAAATGCCCTTCCCAGATAAAGTGTGAGATCCAAATGTCTTCTCAATTTGTCTGGACTATTCAGGACAGTCTGAAAAGCCTGGGACATCACAAAAGAATGTTTTACTGCTGACATCTATGAGACTGTCAAGTCTGTGTATCCCACAGCTCCCTTTGCCCTTATACTTTCCTTTGACAGCAAAAAAAAAAAAATCATTATGACTGCATGTGGTTTGCTATTGTTAGTAACGATGCCCATAATACTCTCTTGGGATGGTTAAGTAACAGCTGTCTACAGGCATCCATTGCATTTTCTTAAGCTCCAAGACAATAAGTGAAAAATATGGTGTGTGGTGATCCTTTCAAATCTTGTGAGTTACATCTGACAACTCTTCGGGCATTTTAGAATGGTTCTTCAATGAAAATCATCAGAGAAAAAGAATTATGGATGCTCACATTTCTGCCTACTAGACCGCATACACTTTTCATACCTTGCAGCCTCATCCTGTCATTCTGAATAATTTTATTTTCCTATTAATATTATATGGAATCATTCTGTGAACTTTTTCATCATATTATGTTCCTCTAATAAAGCCCTTTAGTACCGAATATAAAATTAGTCTGTATCACACATACAAGTGAAAGTTCTGAGACTTCCTGGTTAGGTGAGGACTTCATATACACAAATAGACTTAATGTTAAAAGGATTGTTGGAGTTTTTTATTTATTTATTTTTTACTCACTGAATTACAAAACCATCTTCATAAATGGTTTAATAGGCTTTGTCTGATGCCTTTCTCTCTCTTTTTTTTTTCTTTTTGCCATGTTCTCTTTCATAAAGGCAAAAACAGGGAACAAACTTGAAGAAGATGATAGACATAATAATATTTTTGTTTAAGAGAAAGCTTTACAATGTTACAATTTAATTATGGAACCTTTTTTAATGATGGTTCTTGAACATGTTTTCAGTTAATGTTGTGAGGACAACCTAACTTCATGGCAGGAAAGATATGAGCAGACATCATCACCTATGAAGCAATTTGGAGGTTTAACTTATCTCAGATGAGACAGACATGAAATGCACATGCATATCTAGTTGACCTGTGCACAGAATTTATGTAGACCTTACATGTGGCTGGCATGCCGACTTTACATGTGGCTTGGTGGAGAAGGCTCTGGGGAGACCTGATAGTGGCCTTTCAGTATAGAAAGGCGGCTATAAGAAAGAAGGGGACAGATGCTTTAGCAGGATCTGTTGTGATAGAATAAGGAAAAATTGTTTCAAACTAAAAGAGCATAGATTTAGATTGGATACAAGGAATAAGTTTGTTTACAGTGTGGGTGATGCGGCACTGGAACAGGCTGCCCAGAGAAGCAGCATATGCACTGTCCCAGGAGACGTTCAAGGTCAGGTAGGACAGGGCTCTGAGCAACCTGCTCTAGTCTGTAGGTGTCCCTGTTCAATGCACAGGGGTTGGAGTAGATAGCTTTTAAAGGTTCTTTCCAATTCAAATGCTTCCATGATTCTATCTACAGAAAACTTAACAAATAAGTGGAGGCGACTCATGTACTGAAAGCTAATTGAGGAACAGATCATGGATCACAAAACTTTTCACATAACAGAGCTAATGTTTTCTGTAAAATTTCAGCTCATTATGGAAATGAATTTGCACAGTTCCAAATGGTTGAAAATGGAATTGAATGGAACAGTAGTTAAATATAACTCTCAGGTTTACAGTACAAGATGTAGTTCACATTTGTATTCAAATCTATCCATGACAACACAAGATTAAGCACAGATCATTACGAAGTTTTTACGTGCTTCTTATTGAAGTTTTACAGCCTATGCTAAGCTCTTCATTGGCATAGACAAGAATAAGATGATGCAACAGTTTCAGATGAGATAATGATGGATGGCCTTTAATTGTAATGTAAAATCCTACTTCTAATGGAACTGGAAATAGAAAGGTATAATAAATAAATATTTCCTCCAGAGATGAGAGGTGGTGAATTACCACTTGGCAGGATAAGTTTTTGTTTTTTTTTTTAAAGTTAAATAAAATGAAAGATCATTTTGGGGAGATAAGACTGGAATCTCTTGGCTTCTGTAAATTCCAAGGAAAGAGAATGAAATAAACATCATTTGGCTTGTTTGAAAAAAAATCAGTATAAAATCAATTTGTCTAATACTGTGCAGAGTACACAGATGCTGTGGATCCATATGTGTTATTATGCTTCTGTAGTTGCACTAACATGTCACTAGCCTAGAGGAGTTAGACTCATAAGTGAGCAGTATACATCTCCTTACATAAATGAAAGGGGAAAAAAACTAAAGCAACAAAAAACATTACTGTATTTGATTAACACTATATCCGGAAGGTATTACGGACAAACCCACGCATGGTGAAGTTATGAAGGAGCTCTTCAATTTTAGAAGTATTTACAAGTTGTATGAAATTTATTTTAAGGAAAAAAAATATTTTTAGGAAACGTAATAATTTACATTCACATAATAATTCACAAAGTTTCTCCTATCTCTTTTCATTGCCAATATATGTTCGCATTTTTGCCTGTGTGACCTTAGTTGGTCCCTTTTTTGGTGCTCAGGAGAAATGAATCATGTGAAAGTGTCTAACTTCCCTAGACAGAAAAAAATAGACCAAAAAAAAAAAAAAAAAAGGGTTAGCAGCTTCAACTGGATATTCTGGATATATTTTCAGTGTTCTTTGGAGTTCTTTGGTATTTCCATTAATGAATGGAGGAGTCAAAAATCCACTTAAGTAATGATGTTCTCTTTTAGCTGCAGCAGCCAGTAACGTCTCAACATTACTGTTCATGTATAAAACTGAAGCAGATTGGGATGAAACCATCTAAAATGAAACATTTAGATATAGCATTGAGAGACATGGTTTAGTGGGGTTATTGGTGGTAGGTGGATGGTTGGACTGGATGATCTTGTAGGTCTTTTCCAACCTAGCTAATTCCATGATTCTATGATTCTATGAAAATCACCTAAAAGCCCTAGAGGCCCAAAATAGGTAACCTGAATGAATCCAGTAATTTTTTAAGCCCAGTAACAAGAAACCTCAGTACCTTTCAAAGCAGTTGCCTTAAAATTTCTGCAGATTAGCCCCCTTACATTTTTTTATTATGCCATGAATATAGCTGCTGGAAAAGATGCATTTTTGTTACATAAAAAAACAATATAAAACTCTATATCTGACTGAGGGAAAAAGCCTGACAACACATCTGATCCTGCTCAAAACCCTGTGTGTCAAATTAATGAGATTTTGGTGTAGTTCAGCACCAGTTTACAAACCCTACACCCAGGAATACCAAAGACAGCTACAGATACATCAGAGTGCAACATCAGCACCAGGACCTTCTGGACAGGCAGCTGGAGGCCAGCTGAGATGTCCCAGGAAAATGAGGTGGCAATGGAGTACTATCTACTTAGCCGAATCACTGATCAACACACTCAATAGAGGCCAGAGAGCTGTTCAGCTTACCCTGAAATAGACAGCTCTATACAGGTAGTTACAATTTAGAAATAATATTGTGGCAAAGTTTACATAGATAATCCTAAATATCTGTTAAAGTTTAGATATGTACATGATATATTTCATCCATATATCAATACCATGGCTAATAATAACAGTAGATATATGAAGATAGTCTGAACTAGATGTTGGTTTCATACGATAATATTAGAGCAACTTGGAATATTAGAGTGACATCTACATTAAGACAAAATTGACCACGATTTTATCCCTGTTACTTGACTTTTCATACTAGTCTTTATTGTTGATATCCATTACTATCAAAAGCAACTTAAGCTTTACAATCTCAAGAAGTATGTACCAAAGCAAGTTTGTGTTTTCTGTCTGTCAAGAAAAAAAGTACTTAGCCCTTGATTACTGCATATTTTCAGTCTGAAACTAGAAATTTCTACTTTATCCAACAGAACTCTGAGATATTATTTTGGATCTAATAAAGAAAGTAACAAGAAACATCTGTCAGATTTTAATGTGCAAAAGTTTTACAAACTATATTTACTTTCTGAAAAGCAAAGAACCAATATTTCTAATTTTGGCGTGTTGTGAAGTATTTACCACAGCATTTGAAATGTTTTATACGTACGTTTCACTTCATTTGACATATGAATCATTGAGTCACATAAACATAACAGGAAGTTCTTTTAAGGAACTCATATTGCATTGGCAGTTCTGTAGCAATGTTGCAATGCAAGAGGCCTTACTTGTAACGTAATATTTGTAACTGATGGGGCATGCTTTTGTCCAGACATATTAATGTACTTATGTTTGTATAGCTCCTGTGATGTCTGTGAAACTAGATGGTCTAGGCTAGAACACTTCCTAACACCTCTAGAGTTCATGCTTCTATTTCTCCGGTCACTCAGTTGTGACCACAGTACATATTTCTTTCCGTTTAGTGAGTCTTACTTCTTAATTCTGATAAGCATGTGTGTGTGTGCAAATATATATATTTTAGATATATGAAAAATATGTGTAAGTGTTGAATTCTAATATCACATTGCTCTTTTTTCCTTTTTTTTTTTAATGTTATGAACAATATGTACTTGGGGAAGATGATCCATAAACCTATCATAACATAAAAAGAAATGTAGGCCTTTCTTGGAATTTTTTTTTCTTTTAAATTATTTGTTTACTTTATACCAAATTGCAATATCACTCCATGACTTACAAAAAGAATCTGATAATCAGAATTATATACTTAGTTATCTCAATGGTTTATCATGCAGCTGGATTCCAGCTGATCAGAATTTGTTACAAACCTGTCCAGAACCAATAAAGACTCTTCAGTTTTCATTAAGCTTTTTGCTAAAGAGACAAATCTGGCAGTGCTTTCTCCATAGAAATAGGTGTTATATTCTACATTTGCCCTCTGAAATAAAATACAAACCTGCTTATGTGGAGATGTTGAGCATCTAGGTTAGGGTAGTGGACATTAGGATAGTGAGGAATGGAAATTGTGATTCAGAATACGGGAATGCAACAGAATTGCTGAAAATTTGTAACTGGGTGACCTTGAGCTCACTGAGGTCATCAGCTGAGGCCATCAGCTCATTCATTTGTCTTACCTAAGATATCTTATCAGGGCAAAAGTGAAAGAACAAATATGTTACAACTTTTAAAGATCTACAGTTTTATCCACTAAACAATGTTTGAAAACAAAGTTAATGAAAATTCAGCCCTGATAATAGGGAGTTACAAATCACCTCAGGTCTTTTGAACTCCCTTAGCTATACATAATGGTAACTATTTTGCCATCAACTCGGATATTCACATACACAACTTTCATTAAATAATACTGAATTTAAAGAACAGATGCTTTTAATTGTTATCATTTATACATTTAGCTTGTCTCTAATTTTGTAAAGTTGCAGAGCTAGTGAGTCCCTGTTAAGGACTTTTTTTTTTTTTTTTTTTTTTATTTCTATTGCACATTTAGTGATTGAAAGAAGCCAGAAAAGTTTACAAAATAATTCAGAGAATATGAACTTTTAATATACTTATGTACTATAATTACATGTAGTATAATTACCCAAGCTCAAAAGTATATTATACAATTACTGTGGTTTAGTGTCCACTTCTCCATAAATATTCTTAAAAAGAATGTGTCTTTTTCAGCTTGTGATCATCAGAGAGTCTGTTTGAAGATCTTTTATCACATCCTCTGTTCTACTCCATTATGTGCAGTGGTGTGCTTTTTTTCCAAAACCAGTCACTATTATTGAAGTGGATGACCTCTAATTTCATTATCTTGCAATTTATGTATTAAACAGACTATGTCATTTTCTATAATTATACCAAATTTGTTTTCAGTTGATGAGGTGTGTTCATTGTTTTTTCTATAATTTCATTTTCTGATTAATGGTTTGCTGTTATACAAATCTCTGATGCTTCCTTAATTAAAGCCTTTTCAGGTAAAATACACTTCATTACACTCATAGTAAACATACTAATCCAATAGGATTATGTCATAGTTCAATGTTCCTGGATGACCAACGATTTATTTGGAGTATTTTTAAAGTAATAATATAGAGCACAACAACTGAGGTTAACAAAGTCTATTTAAAATAGAATATTCGGTGAGCTAATTGGTATAATCTGAGCTGATAGGGGTTACTTCTGTAGTTTTTTACCAAAAAAATGTTCTTTGCAGCTGACACATGATGTACACCGGTCTCTGAAAAAAAATAGTACACCAGCAGAGCTAAACACCACCAGGTATATTTTAAACACAGCTGTTGTTAATTCTCTCTTTTCTGAGAAAAACAGTACTATCGCTAGTGGTTAAACGTGGCAGTACTTTCCAGTTATTTACATTAGTGATCCATGTTTCTCTACTGGCGTAGTGTTCAGTCTAGAGGAAAAAGAGAAATGAGTTGAATGGCTGCTACATGGCTGCCGGGAAATCAAAGATTTTCTACTCTGCATGACTATGATGCTTTAGGGAAAACATT
Source organism: Numida meleagris (assembly GCF_002078875.1). NCBI lineage: Eukaryota > Metazoa > Chordata > Aves > Galliformes > Numididae > Numida > Numida meleagris. The sequence goes on from NC_034409.1 coordinate 144,845,974, forward strand.
GCTCTTGGGCATTCCTGGACACACAAATACACCCTACTGCAGTTGATAAGGACGAATCAACTTGTGAATGAAAGCAGATCTGGGGCTTGGTTTCATGTGCTGGAACACTACCTGGCTTACCGACCATACCGGAGGCATCACCAGGGCTATGCTGGTACTGTCATAGACATCAGCGCAAGGGGATTATGCTGGCAGTGCCGCACGTGTTTGTAAACTTATCCAGCAAATGGAATTCAAAGCTACAGATTTCAAATAAACAGTCGGTAACTTCTCATGGTGTCATTCCGAGGCAGATAGAATGGCAACTAAAGATAAAATGCTCTTCTTCACCAAGAGAAGCTTATGAAGCAGCACAGAATGGAAACTAACGTTCTATCACGTACAGCAGCACATATTCAGAAACGTAATTTTTAAATGGTTTCAAACTTTCTCCTTTATAATTTATCTAACATTTACTTATATTAAAAAATTCACAGAGTGTGGATAAATGTAATGCCATTAATAGTTTGAGTTTGACAGGCAGTACATACTTTCTTTTGACTGCTGACCTGCTTGGTTATTACAAAGATCTTTACTGGCAGCAGCTGCCTGAAGAGCCAAAGCACACAATAACTGTTTTGAATAGGCAAGGTTTTCCACAGAACAGCTGCAACTTCATTTACTCCAGAAAAGAAAGAAAGGAGCATGACATGCAAGAAAAAGGCTATATTTCCTCCCATTAAAATACATATTCATCTCAGAATCTGAATAAGAATTTTTCATTTCCTTTGTATTTTGAATTTGTTAATAACAAGTTTAAAAGAGAATAATGGAGATAAATATCTTTAATTTTCTACTTCATTTTGCCTTCAAAATACCCAGACAAGCTGCACCTTTCCTCCGTTTACTACTAATTTTTGCCACATGGTAAATTGAATATAAAACTTTAGTAAGGGAACCATTTAAACAATCAGAAATACCAGAGAATCTTAGGAAGCAGAAATCTTAAAACAATCCTTGAACAGTAAAATTACATCCATATTCACTGGTCTAACCCCAAAGACTACACAAAATCCAATCCACTGCATTTCCAGGTTAGAAAAAAGCTTTATTTTGAAATCACTGCCTAATCCAAGAGTACACTGAAAACACTGCCAGCAGTGTGTACTTATGTTGGCTAACCATTCCTTGTATTCCTCAAATATAATTTGTCCATCTGGTAGTTCTTATCTTCTGCATATTTTGGGGATCTTCTTTTTCCATCTGTGTTTGTACAGCACCAGTTAAAATTGGATCGTGATGCTCAGTTCATGTTAATAAACACCATGAAAATACAGATAATAAATTATAGATATTTAATAGTTTTAGTGATGGAGTCAAGTTTACAAGAGGTTTTTAGGAAGGAAAAGGGTTTCTTAGAATTCTGTGAAGAACTACTTTTAGAAAACAATTGCTCATCTTTTTTTTTTTTCCCTTAGTTCACAAATGCTGAAGTGTTACTGAATAAAAAAGCATTTCCATGATTTGTTTATTTTCATGCCTTTTGCTTAGGCTGAAGCCCAAACTGCCCAACTATCCAGTTCAGAGTCCTTTGTTAGAACTAATCCTTTCTGACTGTATGATCATCTTGAAAACATACTGATTTTACAAAGGGAAATAAATATTGTTAGTCATTGATCTCCAATGCAAAGAAAAGCAGAGAGGGAGTATCCCAGGTATGAAATAACAACATCTCTGAGATTTCAACCTTAAGATCAGGCATAAGGTTTACAGTACCATGAGGATGAAATGGATAACAATCTCCATAACCACTAAAAAACAAACCAGAATTTTCATAAACATCAGCTTCTATGCATTTTTCAGGCAGATACCTTCATAATTCATCTGTGTTGCCGTACAAGAATGAAGATGCAGAACTTGAGTCTGAATACAAAGGGTTTTATATGACCTTATTAAAACTGGTGATTTACCATATCAGTCCTTGGTATACAAAAATATTACCAAATCATTCCTCCTCCAATGTCAGAGAAAAACTATCTGGATGAACCTTACACTATATTGCTCAAACTAAAGTAATATGGAAACATAAGAGCAACCTTAGATAAATTGCTTCAACACACAGCTGAATTGTACAACAACCTGTTTTAGATCTCTGTCCCACTGACTCAAGTGCCTTTCTTGCACACTCTCTTTCAATTTTCTAACGTGCATTTTTGTTATTTACAAGATAAAAATAAATACTGCTTATCCTTGACAGAATTGAGGACTAAAACTACATTAAGAGGATTGGAAGAGTTGTTTGCAAAGAACTTTCCTGACACATACTTATGTACTATATTCTCAGAAGTCAAGGGTTTTCTTGGTGTTTTGTTGCTGTTGCTTTTTAATAAAAAAAAATTCTCACAGAGACATGTTATTCGATTTAAATTATGCAATAATCTGTTGCCCTTTATAAACCTATGTCTTCTGTTTAATGCACAAAGAAATGACTACTTTAAAAGCACTATAATCTATTTTTGTAAGGATTCGATATAATTACTTTAACTTATCTGAACGTTTGTGTTAAATAAAGTGATCTATAACTGTTTCCTCTTAATATTAGAAACAAAGAAGCAGCTCCTTGTGAGAGGCAGTACATTGAAGTTTGTTCCAGTCCTTCACATTCACATTTTTCAGAGAATGTACTACCTCTGACAGTCTACATAGTGTTTACTCTTAAACTCTGGAAAATGCACATCTACACTCGCTTTACTGTCTCCTAGATCCTTGATTAATTTTATCTATTCATCTTGTTGCCTGTTGTCACCATCCTCTTCCTTCTGACTGAAGCAGCTTCCTCAGAAATCTTGATTGCATGGAACACACGATTTGAATTATACATTTTTTTCCTCTCCTTCCATTTTTTTTCATGACTCCCATGGCTATTGTGCTTAAACAACAGGCCTTCCAAAAGTGAGACCATAAATCGTCTTTATGGACAAATGAAATGTGTCAACTGGTATCAAAATCTGTTGAAAATGTTAGTACCATGACTATTTACGGATTATTTAACACTCGTGTTATGATTTCTTTAACTCTCAATGTACTTCTAAGTACTTGACACAGAACACTGCTATGATTATTTTATCAGTGCTGTCAAAGCCAACTGTGGCCACAGAAACATATCTAGATGCATAACTAGCACTGAAAACTTTGAACAAAATGCTTTTGTCAGTATTCCTCAAGTGAGTTCTGTCAGATTGAAAACAGAACTCCTTAACAAAAATAATTCTACATTTCCCTGCTAGAAAAATAAAAAATAATGATTGTATCTTCAATAAGAAACTTGATTTTCAAGTGTGCTATGCATTTGTAATGTTTATACAGGGAAAGGAAATAACAATTACTCAGAATATTTGAGAATTCATGGATATAAGGTATTTGCCTTTTTTTTTCCCTTTCTTTTTTTTCTGTTTGCATTCCTTCAAAATGTACTTGTTCCAAACTTGCTTTTGTTTTAAACTTATTTAATGTTTACAATTTATCAGTACTGATCATTATGTAAAGCTACAAGAGCTACTGAAATCTACAGTACCACCATACTGAATGTATACAAAGTATATGTGTATATAGTGTACATGTTAGTTAGTACTAAATTAAATAATGTCTTGTATTTTTGTAAGAGTTAAATAATGTCCTGTGTTTTTATATGGGTTAAATAATGTCCTGAATTTTCATACGGTAATTGAAACACTTGATCTAAAATGAAAGACACAGACATATACATTCTGTTGAAATTCAGCAGCAAGAATAAAATTACTATTTCTTTCACATTCTGTAAAATTACTGTCTCTTTAAGACTTTTCTCATTAATACTTGGTTTCTACCTCACAAAAACATATTTTCACTAACGTCATTCCAAAGGTTTGAGAGAGACTAGTTACTTTCACAGCTTCTGCTCTTCATCTAACTTGCCAAAGGGCCATATTTTGACTAATTTAAACACTCTTCTACTTTCCAGTGAAAAGTGAGAAATTTCAGTATTCTGGACCATCCTTGGTTCAGGCATTAGGCTTGGCCTTGTTCCTAAATAATTATGATATCCTCAACAAAATTATAATGCAGATTAGTAATTTCCCCTTAAAGCTAGCAAAAACTAAACACAGGTAACACTGCAACAGGACAGGGAACTCAGATTTGTACATTAACTCTTGCCAAAAGTCAGGCAGAGAAAACACTTCTGTTTCTCTTGTACTTACCATCATGCACCTTACCTGCACCAGGCCAACAGCCCCTCGGTGCAAGCACTTGCCAGTTATCCAGAGCCCTGCTCTGGCTACTGCCCACATGCCTCTCTCTGTGCTGCTGTACGAATGCTGGAGCATGTAGGAGCTGAACAGCTGCTTCCTGGGCCCCAGTCACCTCTCAGAATGAAAAGGAAGGGTTGGGTGATGCAATACAATGCTAGAGCCAGCTCTTGGAAAATGGTGGGAGAGTTTGTCCAGAGTGAAGAGGATGGATATCCATTTTTATCTGTTGCCCAAATTCATGTCAGCACAGCTGGTAAAGGGAGCATAGCCATGAAGTATGCAAAAATTAATAAATAAAAAAAAAAGAGAGGGAGACATATCATAAATGTACCTTTCAAATATACGTAGGCTCTTTAACAGAGAGCTGGTTACCCAGAGATTGCATCCTGCCTTCTAGGCCATCAAGCAAAGCTCCGTGTGCACTTCAACCAGAAGAATCAGAAGACACAGGAAAAAACTTTGGCTCTGCTGAGGACTATACCAATATAAAACAGCCTATTTAGACCTACAACACATTTCCAGCAATGGCCAAAACCATGTATATGAACAATGTAACACAGGACACAGGACATGGATAAGACAAGAAGGAATGGCCTCAAGTCATGGCAGGAGAGGTTCAGATTGGATATTAGGAAGAATTTCTTCTCAGAAAGAGTGGTTAGGCATTGGAACAAGTTGCCCAGGGAAATGGTGGAGTCTCCATCCCTGGAGGTGTTTAAGGAAAGGACAGATGTAGTGCTTAGGGACATGATTTCGTCGTCAATATTGGTGATTGGTGGACGATTGGACTAGATGATCTTAGAGTTTTTTTTCCAACTTCAATTATTCTATGATTCTGTGATAAGGAGAGACTTCTCTGTAACACTCAGTTGGTCCTTGTGCATCTGAAGCACAGATTCCCTGATTCAGTGATGACAGAACTGCATTTAGTGACACTTGATAGCTATTTCATTAACTTCTGTGAATGCTCTAACTCCTGTGAACATTTAGTATTCCCAGTGGCCTATGATGTTTTTACAAGTTATAATAGACTGCACTTTTTTTCATATTTATATTTATTTGTTCCAGTTATTCCTTATGAAGTAAGTGGAATCTCCCTTTCCCTTCTCTCAGTCCTGAAGGAAGGATGAATGAGATCCTCCTAAAAATTAGACATACGCTCCTCAACAAAGAGAAGATAACAGTTCCAGAAGTATGTGTTCTGCTCAGCCAGAAACATCTGGTATGGGCAAAGAACAGAAGCCAAAGGCTTGACTTGACTAGCCAGCTGACACAAAAAATATAGGTATATTTGACTTAATGGAGAATTTACATCAGATTAATTAGGCTGAATGCTCTGTCTCCAGTTGGATTGGATGGGTGGCAAACTGTATCATGAAGCTTTCTCTCTCACACTCATCAGCTTCCTGTGTTCTGTGGAACAGGGGCAATGGGCAAGACATTGACCCCCAGATTTACTGGATCACATCCTGGCTCCTTCTCTGCCCACACAGCAAGAACTTCTGAAGAAAATTAGGGTACATTAGGGAACACTGAATACTTGTCATGGTAGACAGCTGGGGATGTTGCCTATCAAGGAATCAAGACTGGGCTCAGTGAAGAACAGTGAAAGTACAGACATCAAGTCTTCTTTTTCCTTTCTCTTCCTTTATTTATTTATTTACCTATCTATCTATTTATTTATTTATAAAGATGAACCACCAAAGACCACATAACCTATGGTACCATCTGCATTTATTGATGTAAAATCCTTTATGCAAAACAGTTTAGGTATAATCAGTATTTGAAAGTCCCAGATTGCCTAAAATTACCCGTAGGACATTCAAATTACATTGAGAGGAAACTGAGTGCATTATTGTACATGCAAGAAGATGTTTAAAACACTGATAACATATTCTAATGCATTTTATTTTTATTGTGCATAAAAAACTCAGTTTATTTGTATCATCCTTGTTTGATAAATCTCAGCTCCATTTTACAGATGCAGAAACAGACTGAGTTACGGAAAGATTCTCAAAAGTTCTTACGTTAACTCTTGTAATTACTAGGCTGGTAAAAACTCAAAAGAGAAAAAGTGCTGACAAGTGACAAATGACAAGTAGTTCTTCATTCCAGTTAAGTCAAGAAAACTCACCTGTTGAGAACTTTGACTCTCCCTGAGCTCCCTTTATGAAAAACTCTTAACAGTGGGTGTTTGGATCATTTTTAATTAAGATGTGAGTTTTCTTTGAGGCTCTGGTCTGAGTTCATGATTGGTTTTGTTTCTTACAATCCCTTAAATAATTTCAGCACACTGGAAAGGTTTCTTAAATAATAGACCAGCATCTCACACTGAGTTGTTTATGACATTCATTCTAAGGTAAGTAAGGAGGATGTTACTATCTAGTTGAAAGACTGTATACACCCATAAAAGAGGCATAACCATTTTACTAATTGAATTTTCAAAGCAACATTCAGATGTTCAAATGTAGTTTTACTGCTGCATTTAATATTTATCTTAACACAGATAGAATGATGTTATTGAGATGAATGTAAAAATACTCTCTCATTTTAGAATATTCAAACGATGCTACCATAAATGTCCATGCCAAGCAGACCAAGACTGTTAAGAAAAGTATAAGGCTTTCACAGTAGCCTGACTGTTGTACTTGCCTCCATTTTAGACTAACACAATTACACTAACTGGTAAACTTCCTCTTGCTGTTCAGCAGCACTCCAGCAGAACTGGACTCCAGAGTTGGTCCAGCGTGCTCCAAAACAGCAATGCTGCACAGCACAGCAATATTTCTCATCACTGCAAGCAGCTCATCACCCATGAGTTATTCTCAGAAGGTGCAGTGGCAGAGCACCATGAAATAAGGGCAAAGAGTCTTAGTAACTGGGGATTCCTGTCTGGGAGGCATTGAAGCCCTCATTTGCCACCCAGATAACCTCTCCAGAGAGGTCTGATGCCTTCTGGGTGCAAGTGTCAGAGATGTTAAGCAGATTCTACTGCATCTGACAAAACAAGATGACTACTATCCGCTTGCTGTCATTCAAGTAGGGTCACAGGAGGCTGCAACGAGGAAATTGCAGAATATTAAAAGGGACTTTGCATCCCTTGAAAAGACACTAAAGGAATCGGGAGTGAAAGTAGTGTTCTCCTCTGTCCTCCCAGCTGGTGACTGGGCCCTGGAAAGAAGGATGAGGACAGATCAGGTAAATTACTGGCTGAGGGGATGGTGTTGGGACCAAGGTTTTGGGTACTATGATCTTGGGCAGCCCCTTGAGAGACCAGTTATGTCGGCGTCAGATGGAATGAAACTGAGAAGAAGGCGAAAAAGTGTTCTCAGGAGCAAGCTGGCTGGATTGGTCACCAGAGCTTTAAACTAGATGAGATGGGAGAAGGGGATGGAGTTCCTTGTGACAGAGAGATCTGGTAATGCTTCCTGCAGAGAAGGACCTGGGGGTCCTGGTGGAAAATAGGTTGGCCGTGAGCCAGCAGTTTGCCCCTGTGGCCAAGAAGGCCGATGGTGTCCTGGGGTGCATTAAAAAAAGTAAGCAGGCCAGCAGGTGAAGGAAGGTGATCCTCCCCTTCTATTCTGCCCTGGTGAGGCCACATTTAGACTACTGTGTCTAGTTCAGGGCTCCTTAGTTCAAAAAAGACAGGGATCTCCTAGAAAGAGTCCAGCGGAGGGCCACAAAGATAACTAAGAGCCTGAAATATCTCCCATATGAGGAAAGGCTGAGCAACCTGAGTCTGTTTGGCCTGGGGAGAAGAAGACTGATGGGGTATCTGATTAATGTTTATAAATATGCAAAGGGAAGTGGGAGGTGAAAGGATGAGGCCAGGCTCTTCTCAGTGGTGTGTAGCAATAGGACAAGGAGTAATGGCCTAAGATTTGAACACAGGAAGTTCTGTACTAACATGCAGAACTTCTTTATGGTAAGGGTGATGGAGCACTGGAACAGGTTGCCCAAAGAGGTTGTGGAGTTTCCTTCTATGAAGATATTCAAGATCTGGCTGGACACCTACCTGTACAACCTATTGTAGGGTACCTGCTTTAGCAGGGATGTTGGACTCAATGATCTCTTGAGGTCCTTTCCAACCCTGGCGATTCTGTGACTCTCATTAAAAATATCTGAAAAGGCATTGCGCCTGAAGACAAAGAGATGAGAGGGAAGCAGGCAGTTACTCTTTATTCCACAGGCTATTGAATGAGATCAGCATGTTAAATTCACGTGTCCAGAGGACATTCATGGTAACAGTACTTTGCTCGAGTGAATGAGACCTGTACATTGCCAAGTGACAACATCTCAGCATCACTGAATACAACAATTCTATGTAATGCCAAAACCAGAAAGGGATACAGGCAATGTTCTAAAATAGTTTTATGTGGAGCTTCATTCTTATGTATCAAATCAGACTTCTATTAATCTTTCAGGCATCTGAATCATTTCAAATGTCATTACTGACTACATATTTTTCAAGGCCCTTAAAACACATTCAAACTAGCTCTTAATTTTGCATGGTCCTGAAATGTGAAAACATTGCACTACAAAACTACTGCACTACAAAATACATTTTGTTTCCAATTTGTTGGTCATAAGTTTCAGATATACACATTCTATCTCAATCAATGCCCCTCCCCAAATAATTATTTAAAATGAAATATGCTTGGTAAATAATAAATTGCTAGTCTGCATTTGTCAACAATATCTAGCACTACTGATCTCCGAATCTATTTTACAGATTTGCACAATCTGTAATTATATGTCACGCATTTAATTTTAAAAATATTATATTTCTGAGACTCCAAAGCACTTATCACTTTGCAAAAAAAATATATATATACTGTCATAGAGAAAAAAAAACAAACTCACTTCTTCTGTGGTGCAGGGAAACCTTCCCAATTAGAAAACTGACACAGAAATAGAAAGACATAGAGATCCAGGTGCAAAAGCTCTTCACAATAAATCATCTGTGAAAATGACTTAAAGAAATTGTATGACTTATGGTAAATAACATGACTTAAGTAAATAGTAATCTCACTGTTCTAAGCACTGTGAGGATCTACTGGGTTTAATAACTTCAATTCTCAATTCACTTTGGGTTCTTGTCATGTGATAATTAGCAGTCAAAATATGTTATGCCTTTTGTAGTGAACCAGTTAACTCCCTCCAAGACCAAAACCCAGACATGTTTTTTGCTTAGACTGAGAGCTTCCTAAGGAGAGTATAGATTCGGCTGCCTTGCTCCATACACTGTACTTTGACATTCAGGTAGCCCTCTTCAGGCCACATCCCAAGACATGCAAGGAAGCACCAACAATCCTGCTAAGAAAATACCACTTGTTTGGGCAGCAATCTGGCTCTTACTTCAGGCATTTTGAGAAACACGTGTAATAGTCATGAAGCGTAAGTACACAAATCTAAGTGCACAAATCTTACTTAAAATGGGCTCGCCACTCTGCCCACAGAAGGGCTGTCTACATCCCTTGGCTAAAGAACGGGGTAGCGACATGGAGAGATAACCTATCAAGGAACATTCCCTTTTACCTGTCTTATTGAACTCCTGTGCCATTTGCCATCGTTTTAAGCCTTTTAAAACCACATCATGCAGATACAACTTTTTGCATTAAAAGATTAAATTCACCTGCTTTAATTATTTATCATACTGATGAAGTTCTTGTAGCTTTAAACATCTTCAAATATAGAGTGTGAATGCACACGAAGAGGGCCTTTTGAGATTCAGCAACTGGGGAGGAGACCCAAATACCTTTAGAAAAGGTCACATTTATAGCAAATGTACAGCTGTTTGTCTTCTGCACTAAGCACATAACTTAGATGATACAAACTATCTCCCAGTGTACTTATGTGGCTTCTTACAATCATCTTGGGATCCATTTCTGTTCAGCCAACCAAAAAGAAAATAAGAGTCCAGTTATATTAAAACAAAAAAAACTATGAAAGAAACAAACAAAGTAAAAATGTGTCCCTTTTTTGTTGTTGTTGCTGTTTATCTTCTATTTAATTGTGTCAATGTCAATAGTATGAAAGCACAAGTGACTTTTGCATTAGTATGTGAAAATCTTTTTTCTTTTATCATTTGTACTTCTTGAATAAATGACTCCACAATCTATATTCAGTTTGAAGAATTTGTCTTCAGTTGATACTCATATTCCCCTCTCATTCAGCACTTTCTTAGCTTTCATGGATTATAAACCACAGAGATCAAGTGACTCTAAAGAAGACACTCTGTTCTTTTAGCATGCATGGTGTACCAAACGTGCTTTGGATCTTGATGACATTACAGCAGATTTTGCCTTTAGATCTGACTTTGCTTTATGATGCCTATACACTGACCTACATACCTCCAGTTTCATTTGAATATATTCTTCAAAAAGAATTAGAAAAACAATTAAAAATACTATTTCAGTATTATTTCAGTTACTTAATTACTACGCATCATTTTGAGAAGTCTTACTTCTAATACCTTTACTGAAAGCTGTCAGCATTAACTGACTTCTAATAAGAACAACAATTTATGAAATAGAAATGTAACAATCCAAACATGCAGGTACATGTTCAACACAACTGTATTTACATGATGATACAAGACTGACCATTCAAATTTGCTCTCTTATTTTTCTCCCATATGTGTAGTTTATCAGAACTAACCACATCACATGCAACACCTCTTGTCTTCATCAGATTGAAATAATTTCTGTTTGTTTGGACACCAATGTCTTTCTGAGAGGGACCAGTCTAATCTGTATTATTTAATTTTTTTAAAAAATATTTTTTTCTTCAGGAAACCATTAAAACAAACTTTACAAACATTGATTCATTTAAATAACATAAGAAAAATATAAATTTAGTATAAATTTCAACACAAATGTGAAGACATCTAACCTCATTTAAAATGAGAGATAATATGCTATTTTTTCCTTTTAAAGCATTTCTATTGATGATTTATATGAATGAGTTTAAGCCATATGGACATTTTCTTTTTAAAATATCTTCCACCATGAATGTTTTGATTGCCCTAGAGAGGTCAGCCAGTAGAGGGGGTGGGAATACAAAAAAGCAATTTGTCTTCCACAGAAGAAGCAGTGGAATTTTCCATATTGAGACTTAAAGATCCAATTAAATCTATGTTTATGAGAAACAAAAGAGACTCAAAATTTCTAATAAAACTGTAATACCAGAGAACAAAACGAAGAATACTGTAACAGTAATGTAATTGCAAGAGTGAAAAAAATTGTTCCATTAGCCTGACTGTGAAAATCAATCATTGGCATCACATACAAACTAAGCTGAATGAACTTCATTAAGTATTCATTTTAATAACAGTTCTATACTAGGTCTTCAGGCGATGAGTCCCCTAAAATATAACTACCTCTTTCACCAATAATATTTGCTTTATGAATAGAACAGTAGGTATTTCTCTACTAATCGACAGAGGCACAGGCATTTTTTCATTGTTGACTTTCCTCTCTAGCACATTAAATAACATGAATTAGCTATCAGAAAAATTATGGATATATTTGTGTATGAAGGTTCTTTCATTTCAAACCACTCAACAGTTTTTATTGCATATAAATTACCATTGAGAAACAAAGATATTTATTTTCTCACTCATTTCTTCATTAGCCTTTTTCCTTGGAGGAAATGTATGACTGTTCCTTACTACTCATTTTAAATGGTGCTCACCTGTGGAAGTCCTGCAGATTGTAACCTATATATAATTTTTAAAGAGGCCTTCAGTCAACTGCCCGGAGATACTTTTAAAACTGACAGATGAAAGCAAAAGTACTATTTGAGCATAGTGTTTTGTTGCTTCCACAATCAATGACGTGGTCAGAAACCTATTGATCTTCTTGAATTGCCTTCTCCTGAATGAATGAATTTCTAAAAAACACGTTCTTCGGTTGAGACTGCTCTATGTCCACTATATAGTTAACAAAACAATGAATAAACTCTATGTACGTATTAGTGCATCTCTGTGATGCACCCGAAAAAAAGAGCAGTAAAAAAGCAACAAGCTGTTTTCCAGCACTGGGAACTAAAGAATATTTATCCTTTTCTCCATCAACACAATAAGCTTTATCTCCTTCTCTGTGTCCACTGGCAAGGAAGATCAATGCTGTGTTGATCGCAAAATTATACAGCCAGACAGTGCCAAGAAGAATTCTCTTGAATAGTGCATCAAGAAAATAATTTGTTTTCTCTCCTATTCTATAGCACTATCTTCCCCTCAAGTATGTGAATTTGTCATCTCTCTGTGAGATTTCCACTACTCGTTCAGCTCAGGTGGAAATTAACCCATAGCTTCCAAATGGAAAAAAGCAGGAAGACTTTGTGGTTAAATAAACCTCCATTAACAGGATTCTGATCCCAAGTTATTTTAAAACAAAAACAACACAATGTAACTACAAAGAAGAAAAAATGCATCACCAAGTGCATTTTCTGAATTTATCAGTCTTGCAACTTTTACAAAAAAAATATTGCTAGTTGTAAGAATAATGAGAGATAATCCCTGTCTTAATATTTATTTGCAATATTTTCTTTGTTATTTGTAATGAAACAAAACAACACATTAGCTGAGGTGACATTAATCAGTTATCTTGAGTAAATAAAGATGTGGCTCAGAAACACTGAGAGAAAGACATTGAGACATTTGAGAGAAAGAAATATTAACCATAAATTGAATGCTTCCTAGAATCTTTATTTGGCAAGCAATGCACCGTAATGAAGGCGCTACTCTGGAGTGGCAAGCAGAATACTTGGGATGGCAAAGCAAGACAATTAATATAATCTGCTTTCTTTACATTTGTTGAGTTTATTAGAAAAACATATTCTGACCTTCCGAACAGTCTGTGATACCATGTAACTCTTCACTGCTCTGCTGTTTTCTATATATAAATATGTTTAAATATGTGTATTTCTTATGCAACTGCATATGTCTTCAACATTTTGCGACACCATTCCTAAACTGTTAAATAAGCCATATTAACACATTTTTTCAATCTTCATTTCTTCTTATTAATATCACTATCTGATTAACATGTAGTTTGAAAGACATTTATATAAAACTGAATCTTTTCACAGAATAGCTGAGGTTGGAAGGGAGGCCATCTGGTCCAGCCCTCTGCTCACACAGGGCCACTCATAGCAGTTTGCACAGCACCATGTCATGATGACCTTTGAAAATCTCCAAGGAGGAAGCCCCACAACTCCTCTGAGCAGCCTGTGTCAGTGCCCAACTACCCTTACAGTGTTCAGAGGGAATCGCCAGTGCTCCAGTTTGTGTACATTGCCTCTTCTGGGGTGCCCCCACTGAGCACCACCAGAAAGAGTCTGGTCCGTCTTCTATACACCCCCCTGTTCAGGTATTTATAAAGATTGATGAGAACCCTCTGAGCCTCCTCTTCTCCAGGCTGACTAAACCAAGCTGTCTTGGCTTTTCTTCACAGGAGACTTTTGTTTGAAACATTTATAATAAGAAAGATCTATAAAATTGTGTACATTCAAGTTACTTTATTTTGTCATCCTATCACTGCAATTTCAAAAAAGGGGGAGACGAATAGGAAAAACAACTCCACTGAGATAAGAGAAGATCTAATTTATTAAAAGGAATGTGAGATAATACAGAATCATGAAAAATAATAAATCAAATGAACCAAAACAGGAGGAAAAAGAGAATCTCTAAGACCTTATTGGCAGGCACTCAAGGCTGGCTGGCCTGGAAGCACTTCTTCCAGTGTGAGTTAGAACACCAGACCGCCTTAGAATTGAAGTCCCAGGAAGTCAAGAAACCAGGAACCAGTTCCCTCTTTCTCACAGATAGAAACCACATGCAAATAGCTGAGACTGCCAGAAGCTAGCAAGTGCAGCTCCCTGACACTGTGTTCCAGCGCTAAACAGCTAGCCACATGATGTCATAATAAGGAATACTGATAAAACCAGGACATTACTTTACTTTGAATTTTACCATGTTACTAAAATCACTGCTTTCAGAACACGTGGGAAGACAGATATGCTCTTGTTGTACAGATTAGGACCAAGAAATAGGCACTTTGAGAGATCACTGTTCACTCCTAAGAGGCAAACTTACTTCCCCATGCATTTTCAGCACTCTCTCCACAGTAGTACATAGCATTCCTCTCATCTAATATCACATTAACCCAGAAATGATATAATGTTGCATCACATTGAAATTCATATGGAGAACTGGTAGTGACAGAGCCCTTGAGCCTTAAATTCCAAGGAGCAATGAATTAGCCTTTTATGCAAATTAGCACTAGAAAGACTAAAAATTGTGGCAGAGAGATTCACTGATAGCTGTTTACAGAAGAAAATTGCTGAGACATGGGATGTGATTGAGTTCCTGGAATAAGGGCCTTATTCTCTAGATCTCATTTTTTTCGCTACTCATCCTTTGAAGAGTTCTTACCCCCACCTGAACTGTATGCTTCTCCCAGTTCATGTTTCCCATCAAGCCAATTTAAGTGTCTAATTTTCAAGTTTCCCAGTTTATTTTTACTATTTTCTTTCCAAATTCTTTTATCCATTAAGTAGACGGAAAGAAATAGTGTGTCTTAGTGTATAAATAAATAAACTAAACTAAATAATATTTATTAATTAGTTTATAAAATTAATAATTTAAATTAATATTTATTGATTTATTACATTAATGTGTCAAGAAGAGGCTTTTACTTCACTGACTGATGTTTGTTTTTCAACTGAAAGACACTTTGGTCACACAAAATTCAAGACGTCTCTTTCACAGGTTGTTCGGAAAACATGATCTGACTAATGAACTGTATGTGTCATTAAAAAATATAACGTACTGAGGAGTATTTCTTCCCCTCGTCTGGCCTAAACTGAAGACATAAGTAACTAATTTAAGTACCTTGGACCTCTTATTACAAATACAGCTTTGTTCCCTTTTGAGAATTTTGAATGCTGTTCTTCCAATTTCTCAGATCCTGATATATTTCAATTATCATTTCTTTTAACTTTTTTTTTCACCACGGAGCTCATATGTAGAGCTATTATGCTTTAAAGCAAACAAACAAAAAAAACAAAATAGTGCAGTTCTGCAAGATCAGTGAGTGTCAGCAATATTCAACACCAAAATTGAAGTATAATTAGGCTGTGACACTACCCCTATTTGTAAAAAAAAAAAAAAAAAAAGAAGATTTCTAGAATATCTAAGCACCCTTGACATTTGATGTCATGCCTTAGTCTTTACACACTATCAAAGTCCAGGATATGACAGCAGAGGATATAATTTAATTGTTTCTATCCTTGTATGACAGCTGGATGAAAGATCTTCAGAAACAACATTTTCAAGCAGAAATTGGTTTGTTGAACCAAATTATCCTCAATTTGATTATTTATAGGTTTCTTTAACCCTGAAGCAATATTTAGTATGCATTATACTCTTGCAGTAAATTTACTTTCTTTCCTTTACCAACATGGTATACCAACAAACAAAACAGTCAAGCAAAGAGCCTACACTAGAGATAAGAACTTAAGCGGTAGCTTTTATTTACCAGCACAAAGTGTGCAATTGGTAAATAAGTTGAATAACAGTCTATATTTTCAAGTATGTCAAGTGAAGAGTACAGTATCACCAGCAGAGAACTGAGCATGTTCTACAATGCAAAGTGGGCAGTCAGATCATTTTCATGTGTAACTTACAATCAATTCCTTAAAGATCAAACTCGTTGATCTTCTAAAGTGCATTAGTTGGTATGAAAATAATGCTTCCTATCTGTTTCCATGGAAACTACAACAGATACAAAAAGCACAACAACACTGTTTGATAGAGCAAATTCTCAGCTACAAAGCACTGTTCTTCAATATAGCCACTATCATTTGCTACACATTTTACCAGTGATGAAAAAAAGCTTGCATGCCGCGCTCAGAAGTTACATGGCTGTCCAGAACGTGACTTGTCTTTCACATCGCTGTCACCACTGCTGAAACGCATCTCCTCAGAACCTCACTGTGCTTGCATCCACTCTTTGGTCTCCATGTTCAGCAAGCATTGATGAATGTCAATGGGTGACAATTTTTCTGCATGGAGGAATTCAATGACACACCTTTGCTTCACATGCACTTCCACGTAAGACATCATTTTGTCAGACTGCCCCTCTTCTGCCATCTGCCCCAGTGCAACAATATATAATGGAATACTGGAATGAAAGTTCAACCTCTACTGTCAAATGACCAACATCTGCTTCTGACAGCGTGGACCAACATAATAAAATAGGAGACATTACTTTTGGAGCAGCCCTCATCTATAACTGTGCCTGAAGACACTGACAAAATAGGTTTTAAAAGGACACTAACCTTTTTTTTTTTTGGCTCCTCAAAGTTCTGAAAAAAAAATGCACAAAACTTGTCACAAGTAGAACTTTTCCTCAGGGAGTGGATATAATTTTCATTAGGCATTTTCTTGATTTCTTTTGTGTTTTCAGTTTTTTAATACTTGATTATCTGCAAAAGTCTTGAGTGGAATTAATATAATTGCAACTAAATGCTTTGATATCTGCTAAGAGAGCCAAAACTAGGAAACAAAAAGTGTTAATTTTCACTGCAACTCTTTCTTCAGTGTGATGGCTAAAATTCTTTCTGAAATATTTATGTTTCAATCAGTATGTTCTGTAATTGATTTCCCTAAAAAGTTTTTGTGTAAGAATTTTTACTGAAATAAACTAGCTCATTAGAGGCTCAAAATATTTTGAAATGGACATTCAAAATTATCTAGAAAATATCTTTTTTTGTTTCTTTGGTTTTGTGCATTTATGTGTTTGTTTCTTGACTGTTTCTGTCTTGGGCAAAATTGTTTGCTAGTTTTAGCCCAAAATCTTAAATCCTTTGATTTAGCATCAAATTGCATGTTGCAAAAAATTATTTATCCAAAAAGACTGGTGTAGCTTCAGATTGTATAACTATTTACTTTTATTAGAATACCTATTTCAGTATATTTTTATTGTATACCAAAACCCAGGAGACCATAAAAGCAGGCTTATACTAAAAGGTAGAAGTGTTTGTCTGTTAAAAAAAAAAAAAAAAAAAAAAAGATTTATCCCTATCAGTAATGTAATGACAAAGGCTACTTGTTAGAATAAAATAATAATACAAACCCCTCAAAAGAAGTATCTGACAATCAGTATGATATGTATAAGAGTTTATAATTAACAGACCATGCATGCTACTATCTGTCATTTTTTAAGAGTATTCAAACAACAGTGTCTTCACAAAATGTACCTCTCCTGCACCACAGCATGAATTTTTTTGGACAAGTAAGTAAAGGAAAATTGTATCAGGATCATATTATAGTTTTACATCAAAATTCTAGCACACAGTGCTAAAGCCATATGATTCTGGAAAGGCAGTTCTAACATTGCTATGAAGGAAGACAATTTAAATAGTATATTTAATTAACTATTTTAAATTATTCTCTCATGTTCTGAGAATGTTTTCATCAAGATCTCTAATCTTAAATATGTACAGAACAACCAGCAGTTTATAGTTCTGCTTTTTCTTCACATTTCAATACACAAATAATCAGCAGCCTTAATAATCACAGATTTCCTTTTTGTTGTTGTTGTTGTTGTTAATAGAGATAGCAATTATACATAATCCATTATTTCATGAAGATGAGAAGGAATCTCTGAGGACAGCAGCCATATACTTAAATGATCCAAGCTTATATCTTAAGATCTTCGCATGGATACTCCTATACATCCTTCCTTGCACATCTTGACTGAACCAGTGTCTTCAGAAATAAGGAGTAGTGTGAAAATTTCTCTATTTTGTAAAAACTTAAGTATGCTGTCTTTGTTTCCATTGTTTTTTTTTACTACTTTATTGAAAAATGTACCACTCCATGTACCAGTTTTAACAGTTGCTGCATTCTTGCTATTTTTATTGGCTGAATTATCTGTAGTTATGTGTGGTAAATTTCCTTACAGAAACAAGTTTAAATTTTAGGTATGAGCCAATTCTAGGCTTTATGAAATTCAAGTTTGCATTCTTGAAAATATCAATCTTATATTGACCAAATTATTGCTCAGCTAAAAAGAAAGGAACAGACGGGTGTTATTCATCAAGTGAAGACTAATTATCCAGCTATATTTGACTGCTCATATTGGCTGCTTTTACAATACAGGAACAGAGTTCAACTCAGTTTATGTTGGTTCTGTTTAAAGTAGTTTTTCAGCTGTATGACTGTAATCTTCTTGAACAAACTTAAAAGAAATTGAGTTAACAAGCTGCTTCTCAGCTTGCTATTGGATTGAGAGCACAACCTGACAGGAAGAACTCGGGGATGATAAGTGATGAGAAACTCAACATGAACCAGCAATGTGCACTTGCAGCTCAGAAGGGCAGTGGTATCCTAGGCTCCATCAAAAGAAGTGTGGCACGCAGGTCGAGAGAGGTGATCATCCCTGCCTACTCTGCCCTTATGAAACCCCATCTGGAGTACTGTGTTCTGCTCTATGACTCTCAACAGAAGAAAGATATGGATCTGTTGGAGTGAGTAAGGTGTAATGGCTTTAGAAGATTTAGATTAGATCGTGGAACAAATTCTTAACTATGGGAGTGATGAGACACTGGCACAGGCTGTGGATGTCTCATCCCTGGAAATATTCAAGGCCAGGCTGGATGTGGCTTTGAGCAACTTGGTATAGTGGAAGGTGTCCCTGATCATGTCAGAGGGGTTGGAACTAGATGATTATTTACGTCCCCTACAATGCAAACCGTGATCCTATGATTCTACGATTCTATGATCAAAAATACCTTTCTGTAGCAGCTGAAGGAAAGCCATAATGGCTGACAAACAGGTCTTACTCTCATTTTCTATTTTGCCTGGATGTGCTTTGGCTTTTCCAACAGTGATATGAAGAACTGCAACATGTAATTCTGGTCTCAGTGGAAAAGCACAAAACCTTTATTTCAGTTTCCCAGCAGAAGGGATATGAGTGATGTAGAATCTGTGCATAATCTCAGAGTAACTAATTTAACTTATGCATAAACATAAGTACTAAAATAAGACAGTCAGACTGAAGGGCAGCCTCCTCTAGGAGTTTAAACTTTATGATATCCAAATATTAGGAGCATCTCCATCCTTGAGATATTTTGTAATCAGAAACCAACACAAAAGCAACATTTAACTTATTTTCAAAAGATCCTAGTGTGTAGAGTCCAATCTCCTGCCCAAAGCACTGTCAGCCACGAGGTGCTCCCAGTCCTCAAGGCCATTTTTCTTGTTCAGTATCAATGAATTATTCACTTGATCAGACATATGTGTCTGGTGCCATTTTCCAGGGAATCCCTCAATATCTTAGTTGCTAATCCCTGAAGAGCTGAATTTCCCAAATATACGTAGCATCTTTCCAGAACATCAAAGTCCTATCTGCTAGTCCTGCATGAGTGTCTCTAGCTCCAGAATGTCTCAGGTGGTGCCCAACACCTCTGTGTGGGCTATCAGAATGACACTGAACAGCTCTGAGGATATGATGGTACCATCTGATGCCAAAACATGCACCAAAGGGCTTGCATGGAGCACCACCAGCCCTGCCATAGGAGCAAGCACTCAGTCAGCACAGTGTGTAGAGCGGACTTCTGCCTCACCCAGCCCTGGAAGAGTAATAAAAATCTCAATGAGTAAAGAAATAAATTAAAATTAATTGGAGTCGAAGTGTTGTCATTGTGTTTTGGTTTTTGTTTTTCCCAGCAGAAGATTGATTTCCAACTGGCCAGAACAATTCAGTTTCTTCTGAGAAATGCATAACATACCATAGTAATGAATACTTGGACAGGTAAATATTAGAAGAGGATACTTCCATTAATTATCATTATCACCTATTTTACTCCTTATTCCTTATTAAGTATAACATTTTACCTATTACATCTATTACTTATCATATCCAGTACATGGTAACTTAAGTATCATGTCAATACTTCCTTTACTTTTTATAATTGCCTTCTTCACACAAAGAAGCAAATATGCTTAGTTAGATTCAACTCAATAAAGCATTTATTAAAAATGAACTGCTGTCTCAGCTCAGCAAATTTGCCTTTATTGACTTTCAGGCTAGAGCCACAGCATTTATGACACATACGCAGTGTTTACAGATAGGTATTACCTGTCCTTTTTAATGCAGTGATATTACCAGTTTCTGCAACACTGGAAGCTTATAATGCATATTGCAATAGAGAAGGAAAACAGAAGAAAAATTTGTAAAAGTATCTTAAATCTAACTTGCCATTCAACAATATGCAAACTCTCTTCCAATGTGCTACCATACCTCTGATGAACAGAATCAGTCACCGTCTCTAGGGAGAACCTGGAAAGGACTAGCAGAAGATCTCGTTCTGAATTCTGCGTGGAAATATTCTTTTCTAAATAGTCAACTAGTAAACTGAAATGTATGTTTAGATGTTTGAACATAGTTTATATTTTTGATATTTTCAAGAATTTCCTTTAACAGAAATTAACTTGCAAAAATTTATTTGTCATTCTTGGTTAGAAAAACAGATGCTAGAGGAAATATAAACATGTTTATATATCACATAGTTATATAAAAAAATCATATTTTATATTTTAGAAATGTAATTGTTTTAAAAGTGGAATACAAGATCTTAGATTACAAAAACACAGGAGACAGACCAATTTACTTTCTCCATAGGTAGTTCCAAAATTTTCTGATAATTTAAAATTTATTCCTTTTTATTACTATTATTTGTGAGCTTTCTAATGATCTATTGTTAAGTTTGCACAATAATTGATAGTACTATGTGGAAAGAACATAGTCAATTACAGTTTCCTCTAAGAATATTTTATTTAAAAAATTTCAAATATATTACTATTCTGTATCTACTAAATATTTTTAGTACATGGTTATTCATTTGCTAGAAAGCCACACAGTTTCCTTTATGAAACCTTTGCATTAACTGAGCCAAAAAAATAGCTGTTGCACAGCATTTTTTTCCTGAAGTAATAACAATAAAACCCTAGAAGGAAAATTCACCTGTATTTATGCATATCTAGAAGGTAGAAGTATTTAATTTCTCAGTGTATGATAATGCTAACAATTTCAGTTTAATTTAATTTAATTTAAAGTAAATTATAGTTCAGACATCTAATGTCATTGTTTTAGTTAATAGCCTTGATTCAGGACTGATGTTCAGATTAGTAGTTTTGATTATTCTGTTTGCATCAGCAACTGCTTCATTTTACATACAAAGGAATCCAGAGCATGGGGAAATAAAGTCCATATTTACTAGACTTATCACATTAGATTATGTGGAAATTATGTCATTACCATCAAAGTTAATGAACACAAATGTAAATAGACAGCAGATGGAATACTGCAATCTTTTTTTTTCTTTTGGATACCCCTAAAAGAATACATAACATTACATAACATGCATTAGAAGTTTTCTAATTTCTTGCTTTGTGCTCCATCAAGTCTCATGAACTTGCATATTCAGAATCATAGAATCATAGAATAGTTTGGGTTGGAAGGGACCTTTAAGATCATCTAGTTCCAACCCCGCTGCCATAGGCAGGGACACCTCCCTCTTGACCAGGTTGCTCAGAGCCCCATCCAGCCTGGCTTTGAATGCTTCCAGGGAGGGGGCATCCCTCTCTGGGCAACCTGTTCCAGTGTCTCACCACCCTCACAGTAAATAATTTCTTCCTAATATCTAGTCTAAATCTACCCTCTTCCAGTTTAAAACCATTTCCCTTCTGCTTTTGCTACATGTCCTTACAAAAAGTTCCTCCCCAGCTTTCCTGTAGGCCCCCTTCAGGTACTGGAAGGTTGCTATAAGGTCTCCCCAGAACGTTCTCCAGGCTAAAGAGCCTCAGCTCTCTCAGCTTGTTCTTGTAGGGGAGGTACCCCAGCCCTCTGATAATCTTCACGGCCCTCCTCTTGACCCGCTCTAGCAGCTCAACATCCTTGTGTTGGGGGCCCCAAAACTGGAGACAAGAATAGAAGAATTCAGAATAGAAGCTTTTTTTTTTTTTTTAATTTTCCTATTGTCTATAAAATCAAAATAGGAAAATAAATCTGAACATGTTCTAGAGAATGTTTTTCTGATTTTTGCCTTACAAAGCAAGCAAGATCTTTTCTTCCATGCATCAGCACCCACAGACATGTTCAACGCTTTAATTCTTTATAGATGCTTTACACCAAAACTTCAGGACTTAGCTTCATAAACACCACTGAAAAATCCCAGAGGTCATTACTGATTACTAGAAAAGAACTGCAAATGCATATGCCATTTTTGGCTCAGAAATGCCACATTAAACAAGCCTCAGTATCCATGAATAGCTTTTTCAATATATCGCTATAGTAAAGGATCACTCACAATTTTCAGAAAAAAAATCACAGACACTTCACAGCTGAACAAGGTTAATCGGTAAAGAAAACACAGTGTTTCACAAATCATAAACTTAGTACTATAATTAACATCATAACTAAAAATACTGATAATGTCTGGTGAGAAGCACTGACAGAAGTCAGGAGTCTCTAGCAGTTATTCTGAAGTCCAGCCTTTAATGTCCTGAGTACTGCTACCAATCCTCTGACTCTATTTTAAGCAGCAGTACAAAGATAATGGCTTTTTTTCTCCTCATAATTGTCACCAGAAGTCAGACCAGATCTCAGCAGTCTTTGAAGGTTATTAGACTATCATGTTCCTAGAACAGTCGGTAATTCCAGCCCTCCAGACAGTATTCCAACAATTGTAAACTAGGTACAAAAGTAAATGTATGAATGAATGGCACCACCAAACTTGAATTTTCAATCAGGACAAAAGATCCAAGAACAGGGGATGTTCTTTTGAAAATTGTGTTCATTTGGTTTTGACAGATTGTCTCAGTTATGTTGGTTTATTATAATGGAATTATAAAATCATTTAGCAAATGCATTATCTAGATACTTGTAGCAGAATCTATACTGGAAATCGTGATCATTACCTTGACTGCCAAGCATAGCCTATAAAGCCAAAAATGAACCTGTCTTTTGAAATATTATTTCTTGAATATCTGAAGGCAGAAAATATGTCAAAAGTGTCTGGATAGTTTACAAAGTAAATATGGGATTAAAAATCACACCTTTTTGTGTAGATGAAGGAGCTTAAATGTACATGGAATATGACACGTTAGGAGCTGTCTGAATGGGTCATTCAGTAGCTCTTACAGGAAGCAAAGGCTGAGGCTATAAGGCTGAAAAAAATCGTAGTTCAAATACAGAAAAATAAAACATCCAAAAAGGTATTTATCATAACAAGATCGACCTTTTTTCTTTCATTCCACATGTATTCGTGTTTTGCTGCATGGTTAAAAAACATGCTACAAACCACTTATTTGAACGTGGACTTTCCCCTAATAGAGGGAAAAAAAAAAAAAGAAAAAAGGCTAAAGGAAGCTAGATGCAAATGTGCATAAAGAATACTTAAAGCAGAAAAATCTTCCAATTTCTCAAAAGTAGGAAAGAAGATATAACGGAGCACATAGGGCTCATCTCCTTTGTAAGATGGGTCAAAAAAACAGAGTAATGTTTTCTCCCAGAGGTAAAGGGCAATGGAAGAAAAATGTTAACAGCAAACAAGACGTTTCTATTTTTAAAGTCAGGGTAGAAGTCATTGAGGCACACACATAACAACAAGTTAAAATTGTCCGATACCTATTAGACTAATAAAGCTTATTTTGAAAAACAGTGTATGCATATATTTTGCAAGAGGTACTGCCCTATTGATGTAGTAGGAGCAGAAGAACAATAACCTTTATTAATACTAGGTTATGTGGTCACCTGCACATGTCTTGGCTGCAGCGCAATCTGTATTTTCTGCAAAAAAGATTTCTGAGAGAGCACAACCTTTCTGAGGAATAGACTGGTATCCTGCAGAGCCAGGATCTGTGGTCAGGAATCAATACAGCCTCCTGGAGGTGTCTTGTTTGGTTTAATGGAGAGTGAGCAAAACAGCATGACGTGCAGTATAAATCCATAACACTATTCAAATGTCATTTGAGGCGGCTTCAAGGTTAACAATCGTTGCTATCAAATAAGCTGTCAGAATGGCAGGAAGCTTTTGTTCACAGAGAGGTCTAAGGTCTAATGTGGTAATTAAACCCAGAATACAAAATAAACTGTTCTCACACAGCATAGCAGTGTTCTGGAGAATCCTAATGAATAGTTACCATTGCTGCAGCTTATTGTGTAAAGAAATCATTACTTCTGCTCAGGCAGCTTTACTTTATTTTAAGCACCTGGTGCATTAAGTGCTTTCTCATGTTTCTGGCACCATTCCTTTGCTGCTTTCAAAGAAAAAAAAACCCACAAAAATCAAAATAAAAATTAACTTTTTGCCACTTGTCACAACCTGTTTCTGAATGAAACATATATACTTTTTAACCAGATGATTCTGACATGGAAGGAAATAGTTCTTGCAGAATGGACCCTCTCAATTGAGTTATAATCTCTTCCGATACTGAGTTTAGAAATATTGAGGAACTGTGACCCAGTACACCTGGACAATCCTGAAGACGTCTCAAGCACCTTCTGTACCCTGGAAATCCTATTGGTCACTTTTGGAAAGGCTATAGAATAGGTCAAAACTTAGTATCATCCTTCCTCTACTAAAATGCTAATGAGCAAAAAAGAAAAATCATCAGCTATACAGGTAATTGTATAAGGGAATGAGATGATTGTGAATAGAATTGCTTGGAGCATTACCAAATTAAAATTTGCTGGTCAAAAAGAGAGAGTTCCTCCCTAATGGCAAGTTTCTGCTAGATAGAAGCCAAGAACTGCTTGCTGCCCAGCAGACTTGCAGAGACTACAAAGAGTCACCTCTGCCCCAAGCTCCAAGCATCAGACTCACCGCTTCTATTCAACATCTTTATCAATGATCTTGATGAGGGGATTGAGTGCACCCTCAGAAAATTTGCAGACGACACCAAGTTGGGAGGAAGTGTTGATCTGCCAGAGGGTAGAAGGCACTACAGAGGGACCTGGATAGACTGCATTGATGGGCCAAAGTACACCATATGAGTTTCAATAGGACCAAGTGTCGGGTCCTGCACTTTGGTCACAACAGCCCCAGGCAACCCTACAGGCTTGGGGAGGAGTGGCTGGAAAGCTGCCTGATTGAAAGGGACCTTGGTGTGCTGATGGACACTCAGCTGAATATGAGCCAGCAGTATGCCAAGGTGGCCAAGAAGGCCAATGGCATCCTGGCTTGGATCAGGAATGGTGTGGTGAGCAGGACTAGGGAAGTCATCCTGCCCCTGTACTCGGCATTGGTGAGGCCCCACCTCGAGTACTGTGCTCAGTTTTGGGCACCTCAGTACAGAAAGGACATTGAGGTGCTCGAGCAGGTCCAAAGAAGGGCAGCAAGGCTTGTGAAGGGCTTGGAGAATATGCCCTATGAGGAGAGACTAAAGGAACTGGGGCTGTTTAGTCTGAGGAAGAGGAGGCTGAGGGGAGATCTTATTGCTCTCTTCAAATACCTGAAAGGTGATTGCAGTGAGAGCGGGGTTGGTCTCTTCTCACTGGAGACAGGTGACAGGACAAGGGGAAATGGCCTCAAGTTGCACCATGGGAGGATTAGGTTGGTTATCAGGAAAAACTTCTTTACAGAAATGGTTGTTAAGCACTGGAACAGGCTCCCTAGGGAGGTGGTTGAGTCAGCATCCCTGAAAGCATTTAAGAACCGTTTGGATGTGGTGCTCAGGGACATGATGTAGTGGTGGGTTGTTAGAGTTAGGGTAGTACGGTTAGGTTGCGGTTGGACTTGATGATCTTGAAGGTCTTTTCCAACCTGAGCAATTCTATGATTCTATGATTCTACGACTGACAACAGATGGATGTGGGCTATTTTGAAAGATCTGTAAAATTCTAATGTTTCAAACATAAAGGCCTATTGAGTACGCCTCAGCCAAGCCTTGCTTTGCTGCCTATCATCTTTGAATGGCTCAGACTGGACTTCCAAAGTGCCAACTGCACTGTTTACAACTCCTAGGAGTGCCAAAATGCCTAAGATACTAATGTTTAGAGCTGAGGAGTGGTATTCAGCAATAATTACAAAGGACCTCCAAAAGGATTTCACCCTGAGATTTGACCTCATAGACCTAAAAATGAACCCAAATACAATTAGCTTAAAAGCTTCTGTGATTGAATAATTGAGTACATCCATACTGCAAAATAAAGAGGGCAAAGAGAAAGCTCAGACATAGGATGTCTCATCACTCCCTTAATTGCCTAACTGTTAGTTCATTCCTGGCTCTGTTCATATACAGGGACCTGATAGAACAATTCGTTTTATTCACAAGACAAGTAGATATCTGGCCAAAGACTGAAAAATCTTGGCAGTGCAGCATCCCATGAGAAAAGGAAGAATTTTCACATTTCTTGTCTTTTCTATAATAACATGTATTTGCCTTAGGTCCTAAATCAACTGCATCATTATTAATCATTTAGTTCTGTAAGGATTTATTTAAAAACAACATGAAAAAAAAAATTACATTATGCTGGACAAGACATTGTATTTCCTGGAAGAAAGAGAAGTCTCAAAGTTGAAAAATCTTAAGCTTTTTGAGTAATTGATTTAATAGTCTCTTAACTGTGGTATATACAGAGCAATAATTCTGACAAAAGGTTACGTCTTTCTGGGACGGCTATCAAATTGCTTGTGCAGATTAAATATGTGCTCCAAACTGTATGCATACAAGTACTAAAATTACAAAGTACTTCTGGAAAATGCCCCAAATCATCCCTTGTGTAACTGCATTGAAGCCAGGGGAATTATGCCTGGGAGACATTTGTCACATTTATGGGCATGTTTCAGTCTCTGTGACAGTAGAACAAAGGCCCCTAACAGCAGGAACTCTGTCAAAAGTTCTCATATGAGAGTGCAAGACACTGGCACATGAGCCCCTTTACTGACTAGTTTAAGTCTAAAAAGAGATTAAACCAGATCAGGTAGAAAAGTTTGACCTAATGCCTCTTCCTTACATTGATATTTTAGGTTCTCTTGTGATCCCAGGCAGGCTTTAAGGCAGTTCCCCTAGCAGGGGAACTAAAAAGTGGAGAGTTGAGTAAAATAAAACACATAAACTTGTTTCACAAATATCTACAATGGATTTATAATATTCACATGAAGATTTCTGATGATGTCTTGTTTTGAGTGATTATTTAGGAAGTTAATCATAAAAATGCATACACATGTAGTGTTTCTTTCACTATAAGACAAGGTATAATTCCAATACGAGGAAATTATTTTCCAGACCAATTGAAGCCTTCAAAACAGATGCAAATATGACAACAGCAACTACCGTGCTTGGTTTTGGCTTATACTGCACATGCCTGAATGAGGAGATGGCTAGTGAATGCTGACACAACTGGCCCCTCTTCCTGTCTTCTTCACATTCAAATTACAATACAGGCTGAAATTCTTAACAAGGAGTGGAAAGGAGAAAGTAAAAGCGTGCAGGTATAGAGGCTCATCCAGAGCAAATCAGTAAATAGAAAATGGAAATAGTACATTACTGTATTTAATAAGGTAAACAATAAAAATAAACTAATAGCAACATGCATATTTTTAAATACAACTAGGAACATATGGTAAATTCAATTAAAAGGGAGAAGTACTAAGGAAAGAGAGGATGGTTTGCAAGCACAGTGGCAAATTTTCCTTTTTTTTCTGTTAGTCTTAAAACAGGGAAAGGGGAGTTGTGGTCCTAAAGATATTTTTTAGGTCTGGATCCTTAGATATTGAAATTTCTGAAGTGAATGATAAGTGCAGCAAATCACTAACTGCAAGTAAAATAGGTAGGTAGCTCTGGAAAAGGGTTATTCGCTATAAATTCAGCTGTGCCATGAACCCACAAATTGTAGAAGGAACGTAAGAACAACAACAGTACATGGGCCAACTGTCCATAGATCCTGAGAAAGAATATAGAACCAACTTATAAGGATGTAAGTTCTTACACTAACAGCTGAAAACAAAACAGAAAAAAAACAACTAAAACAACAAAAAAGTAACTACCAAAACCAACCAATCAAACAAAAAAACACATTCATTTTATTGTGCAAATACAATGAATGAATGGTTCTATTTCCTCAAATGTTTTATTTTATGTATTTTTTGAGGGGTGTCTATATATACTCCATTAGGAAAAAATCAAATCCTTTATCCACAGTAGGCATGATATAGAGTACTACAGACTACTCAGTCAATAGCAGAGCTTCTGCTCATTTTTAGAAAAGAATACAAAGAATCTAAGTCCTCACACGAAGAAGAACATGAAAAAAACATGAAAAATCCGAGTCATATAAGAGGTTCACTTATTAAGCAAATAAGTAAATAAATAAATGTCCTGTGTTAATTCAAGATAGACTATAAAAGACTGCTTCTCGGAAGGAGAAAAAGTTATCATTAATATACTGAGTTGATCTACTCATTAGCGTACTGGAAGAACAAGTTGATTGAGTTGAAGCCTGCAGGTGATCATTTCAGTTAATGAAGTATGAAAGATTGTAAATAACTACACATAGATTTCCACATTAAGGGATTGAATGAGAAACATCAATTTCTGCTAAAATGCATGATCATTTGCAAGATGAAAAAATACATCAGACTTCTAGTTCAAAATAAGGCCTTTATCTACACTTCAAGTAAAGCACATACAGCACATATGAGTTAAAAAAAAATGAGGATCTTTTGCAATTAAAATTAAGACACAGAATGGTTGGGGTTGGAACCTTTAAAGATCACCTAGTTCAAACTCCCATACATAAGAATGATATGAGGATGATATAAGAAGATATAAAACAGAGTGTGTCCAAAAGATGGTAAAGGGTCTAGAGGGCAGGACATATGAGGAGCTGCTGAGGTCTCTGGGGGTGCTCAGCGCAGAGCAGAGGAGCTGAGGGGAGGCCTCATGGCGGCTGCAGCTCCTCACAGGGAGCGGAGGGGCAGCACTGAGCTCTGCTCTCTGTGACAGTGACAGGATCCCAGGGAACAGCATGGGGCTGTCAGGGGAGGGGGAGCTTGGGGTTAGGGAAGCAATCAACTATGCATCCTCCAGCAGACCAATCTTTGCTAATTCTAGTTTCCTGGATCCCACGTGCTTAAGCAACTACACGTATTTTGAAGAGCAACTGGTAGCTAGGTAGAAAAATCAGTACAAGTAAAGCTAGACAGTTTCAAGAAGAAAGAAATAAACTGGGCAGAATAGTCAATTTACTTAGCAGATCAAGCTGACACATGCAAAACATCCAGGTAAAAGCTGTAAAATTTATAAACACAGAGATTACCAACAGGCATAATCATGCTCCTTACTAAATTTACATAAGGGAAACACTGATCATTAAAGACATTGAATATTACCGTCTTTTTTTTCTGGAAATAAACACTAATATTGCAAAATGTAATTTCCAAACTTCCAGTATGTACAATGCTATTTAAGCCTACAAGCAATGTTCTGATACACTGTAAAAGAGACTGGATAAGAATATCATATACAGGTGTATGTAAGTTTGGTTATTTAATGGCAATTCATTTTATTTTCTCAACAAATGTAAAAAAGCTTACTGTTTAAGCAGCTGTTCACATATTATGAATTATTTTACTGATATCTGGGGGAATTTAGCTAGGTCAGCATACTCAAATTACTATTTATTTGAAAATTCAAGAACCAAAAGATGATGCAGCACGTTGAGTTAGTTTTAGTGTTTTGGGGACATACATTTTAATATATTCTCATTCCAAATCCACTGTTTTTTTTTTTTTTATTGTTTTTCTACAGTGATGATAAATAAAATAGAAGATTTAATGCTTACATTTAAGTACAAAGTTTTTAGTTGCCTGATGTGTCTGTTGGAAATATCTGTCTCCCTTAGCTATTACTAAGGAAGCCTAGGGCAAATAACCTGCTAGCTTAGGAACACTAGGTATACTCCTAAAGCTAGATATGATGGAAATTGCTGCTAAGACAATAACTAGAAAGTCTATTTCATATATTTTCAAGGCTTACCTTTAGGCATTTTGAATTTCACTTATGATACCCCCTTGAGCAACAGAGGAAAGAATTTAGATTGTTAGAATATTATTTCTCCAAACCATGTACTAGACAAGAAAATTACTCTAAAGCTCAGCTCTTACACAGACTGAAACAACAACCAGTACTTTAGATTGAATAGGAATATATCCACCTCTTTCTGTTTTTTTCCTGTCAAGTAATCAAGCGCATACGTGTTGCATCCCAGCATAGACCAGATTGTGCTCTCAGTCTAACCTACACAGAAGGAAACAACCCTAGACAGATTGCTCATTTCATGCATTGCCATCAATATCACCTTGTGGATGCCCTTGAATCTATACATTCCTTGAGTGCGCTAGTGCTACTTGTGAAATGACTAAATACTGTTTGCTCATGCCTATCCCTCAAATTCAGTAAAAGCATGGTCATAGCCTTCCCATAGGCTTTCACAGGAATTGCAGAAGATAATCCCTTGGGAGAAGGTTACACACGGGTGAGTAGTATAAGCACCCTTGCTGCTGAAGTGCTTTATGCCAGAAAGAAAGTTCAGCTGTAACACCTGAGCTGAGTAAGGGTCAGTAGGGATGGAGGGATGGTAGTAGAAAAGTAATATCACTATATTCTCCAAGTAAGCAAGTCTTAGCTGAAAAAAAAAAAAAAAAGGGAGAACACATTAAATGTTCTACAGAGCCATTTTGGCAAAGTTACCTTCCAGGTCAAAATCATCCTTTCAATAATCTTTAATGTGCTCTGTCCTTTATGTCATTACTATGCAGGTTTTTTTTTACCTTGTAAATTATCACTATTTCTCTCTAAGATTTGGCATGCTTCAAGGAGAGCTGCAACCTCCCTATCTCCTTAATATATCACTGTGTGGATAAAACATTAAGAAAGAAAACAGTGGAATTCAGAATTGGGGAAAGCTTTTCCATCAATTTGATAGAGTTAAAAGGTTAATCTTCAGCTACATCTTGTTCATTTGTCTAACTATACATTAAAAACTTAAATGTGTGTAAAAGTACTTTGTCAGTACCCATTAAATATGTGCATTGCATATTTTAGAAATGTCTTGATAGTAATAGGCACCAAAAAGCAGGCACAGTTCATCGTTTTAATGACTGGTTTTCCCTCTGAGTGCACTACAAAGCTATGATGCGCCATAAAGTGACACTGGTATGAAGACATGCAAGAGCAAGCCATTCTACAAAAATCAGGCAGTTAAGAGGAGTAATGTGTGAACGTGACTTCAAAGTAGCTATTATTTCAGGGCTTGACTGTAAGTCCTGCTTCTTCACTCTGGTATAACGGTGAGCAGGTATAAGATCTCCCTAGTATTGGCCACATACAGCTGAAAAAAAGATGCCACTGTAAGGTTATTATTCCATCTCTGACATGATGTGTTTTTTCCCCATCATTCTGCTAACATAGCCATGCCATTGCAAGCAAATATCCTGCAGCAGACAGCTTAATTGCACCTGGCAGTAAAGGACAAAAGTATGTCTGTACTGCTAATCATCCCCAGGCCCCAGGCCATGTAATGAATTCCCTCCCTTCTGGTTGGACTACCAGCACAGTCCTGCAGAGCAGTCTCACTTCCTCATGCAGTGTCTTTGTGACCATTAGACATGACTGTTTGATTTTTAAGTTGCTTCAGTTTGAATACCTGAAATAACAGAAAGGCTGTCATGCAGTCTGTCTGAGTAAAGTGGTATGTACACTAGCATGCTGCTAAGGGAGTGAAGGAAATGACATCAGAACATATGGTGTGTGTGAAAGTACATGGTCCACTGGGGAAGCGTAGAGGACTGTGTAGGGCAGAAGAAACCAAACCTGGTATGGTCCTGGCTGAGGATGATTTGTCCCTAGATTTAAACATCTCCTGAACTGCAGCTGGATTCTCCTTGGAGGAGACATTTTGGTTTGCTTCACTGGAGACTCTGGGAATTAGCTGACATATCTACCATTTCACAAAGCAGCAGCTGATTTATTTGACAGTGCCAAACCATCCAAAGGGTCTCATCTCAGTGAAGCTGCAGGAACTAGCTGCTTAAGTACATTTGGTGTGCCAGCAGCTCTGTAAAACTTAAGAGTAGGAGAAGAGGGCTGCACAGCTAAGATAGGGATAGTGGCAGGGGAATAGTGGTGTCACAATGGTTAAGATTAAACACAAACCCAAGGCAGCCTGTATTTAAATCCAAGGCAGCCTGTATCGCATCAGGCTGAGGATAAAAATTGCAAGGCTGGAGGCAAGAACTCTAAGGAAAAGAGCAGATGGCGGCAAGTTTGCACCCAAAGCTGCAAACAAAAACCCTCCTTGTCTGCTCCACCCTCCCAGGTGCCTCTCTACAACAGGTATGAGGCTCTGGATGTGGAAGGCCTGTCTGTGGGTGATAACAGCCCACTCAGTCTAGACATGCTAACAAAACCAAACCAGGAAAAGCCTTCCCCCAGCACCAAGACTACTTGCAGCTCTTTCCTACAGAGAGCTTAGGACAGAATTGAAAATACTGATCTACCAATGACTACTGTTTATCAAATGACAATTGCTCATCTTTTGGAAGATCATATAATTTCAATTTTGAAATATTTACATCTTCATCTTTGTTCTAACCTTTTTTTTCTGTTTCAGGCTGTACATGCTGTTCCATAAAAAGCCCTTTAGGGTATTAACAACATCAATAGAAACCCCTGTGTGTTTTAAACCTCACAGTTGAAAGAAGGAAGGAAAAGCAGAAGAAAATTAGAATGAAAATATATGGCTAAAAAGGCAGTGGTTGAAATAAATCCATTAAATAATGTCTGAGGTTTTAAAAAAGGAAGCAGTATACATCTCATGGAAATATCCAATTACAAGTTCATGCTCATTATTCCTTGTAATGAAACAACTAAGAGGAAAAATAATTATTGGCAAAATCTTTGCAATTGCTGCAGCTGATCAGTTAATAATGTTCTTGGAACTATGTTCTTTTGTCTGAACTAGAAGATTTGGCAAATAAATGTTATTTAGAGTTCATGTTATTGATATGGAGCATTATTGTGCACGAAGTATTTCCATGAAAAATAGTTATTTTGTACGAAGTCTGCTCTGTAACTAATACCTCCTATTTTATTATGTTGGTCCATGTTGTCAGAGGTGGATGCTGGTGGTATGGCAGCAGATGTTGAACTTTCCCACCAATATTTCATTATATTTTGTTGCCATGTGACAGATGGCAGCAGAGAGGCAGTCTGACAAAATGGTGTCCGACATGGAGGAGCGTATAAAGCAAAGGGTTGTCACTGAACTCCTTCATGCAGAAAAAAATTGCAACCATTGACATTCATCAATGCTTGCTGAATATTTATGGTGACCAAGTAGAGGATTACAGAATCACCAAGGCTGGAAAAGAATTCCAAGATCATCCATTCCAACCATCCACCTAACACCAATATTTCCCCACTAAACCATGTTCCTTAGTACCACATCCATAAGTTTCTTGAACATCTCCAGGGGCAGTGACTCATCCACCTCCCTGGGAAGCATGTTCCAGTGCCTGATTACACTTTTGGAGTAGAATTTTTTCCTAACGTTCCACATGAATCTCACCTGGCGCAACTTGAGGCCATTCCCTCTAGTTCTATTGCCAGTTACGCAGGAAAAGAGGCCAACTTTCAGCCTCCACCTCACCATAACCTCCTTTCGGGAGTTGTAGAGAATGATGAGGTCTCCCCTGAGCCTCCTCTTCTCCAGACTGAACAATCCCAGTTCCCTCAACCGTTCCCCATAAGACTTGTGCTCCAGATCCCTCACCAGCTTTATTGCCCTTCTGTGAACGCACTCCACAGCCTCAGTGTCTTTCTTGTAGTGAGAGGCCCAAAACTGAACCGAGCGCTTGAGGTGCGGCCTCACCAGACCTGAGTACAGAGGGATGACCACTTCTGTGCTCCTACTGGAAACAGTATTTTTGATACAAGCCAGGTTGCCATTGGCCTTCTTGGCCACCTGGGCACACTGCTGGCTCATGTTCAGCCAGTGTGAGCACAGTGAGACATTGGGTGGTGCGTTTCAGCAGTAGCAACAGTGACAGTAACAGTGGGTCACCTCCTCTGGTGCAGATTTTTATGAGCACGGCATGCAGGCTCTTGTTCATCGCTGACAAAAATGCACAGTAGTGCCAGTGTTAAAAAAAGAAGGGTTTTGTAGCTGGGAATTTGCTCTATCAAATAGTGCTATTGTGCCCTTCGTATCTGTTGTCATTTCCATGGAAATAAATAAGAGACACTGCTTTCAGAGCAACCCATGTATATCTGGAAGCATTTTTTTTTTCATATGAATGACGAAAATGACTTTATTTAGATAGAGTTCATACAGAATTTAGATACATTCAGTAGTATTTCAAGAGTATTGGGCTTTTCAGGAAAAAAAAAAGAGGGTTTAAATTCAGAGAGTAGGCCTAATGAGGACTGCACACCCTATTTTGACAAAGTATGAAGAAGAATGGATAAATTAGTTGGTACAAATGAGCACAGATGTGCTGAAACTGTCAGTTTATATTTACTTGAATACATGGTATCAATATTACAGTGAGAGCCTCCAGATTTTAAACACTGATCTGTAACCACATCAGCCTTGGCTATGGAAGAGAAGTACGCTGATCTCCAGCTTAACCTTAGGCAGCCATGAACTTACTGACTTTGAATTCACTGGCTGACATTTTACCTGAAGAATTTATTTTCAGATACTTTCAGATTCTTTTTTTCTCTCTTCCCTTGAGAGACATTAGCAAGAGGGACTCTTGTAAAGAATCTGAATACCTATTGAACGGCTCAAAACCCAAGGATTAATTTCATTTAGAATAAATTAAATACTTTTCTCAGATATTTCTCCTGTAGCATAGCATATTCACAAGTAAGCAAATTACATAAAGTACCGGTAAAACGATGTTTGGAAATTGTATAGCTACTTACAGATATCTTTCCTGTCTAATACAGTGTCAATCAAAGAAGGATCTCCCTTACTCTTTATTCTCAAAATGCAATTGGAGCAAAATTACTGCTTCAAGTTGTTGAGTAGAACCAGCCTTGTGAATTGGTAACTGGATTAATTTATTGCTGTTAGTCTGTTCTCTAAATGAATGCATCTTCTCAGTCTTTTTGAAGTCATACAATATGCCGTCCAAAGTAAGGAAGAGATTCTTCTCTTGTGTTCAAGATGTCTATTCCACAAGAATAAAAACTACTTTTATAGGAAATCTAACATTTATGCTTTTAAAGTGCAATGTAACAATTTAATTGGCTTCACTGGCACTTACTTTTACAAACCTTGTTGAGAATTGATCTGGAGTTATATCATTGTAAGACTCTATTTTACTACAGCTACCAGTATTTTATAGTAGCGAAGAGAAAAAAAAGTCACCAGACCTTTAACTTCTGAAGAGGTGTGGATTTTACTATGTTTTCTGCAGTTTCTATTAAGACTCACTGTAGGCTGTTAGTGTAGTCACTCCACAAAATCACACTGGTTCTCCAGGGACGTGCTTCTATAATTTTTTTTTTGACAAGAGCAGCAAAGACAACCAAGAACAGTCTAAGGAGACATACTAGGAAACAATAAACATAGTATTAAAAGGCTTGCAAAAGGAGAATTATCCACTTAGAAGCAGCACAGCCTCTGCCGTACTGCTTCTACCTTCTATTCAAAGGCAAATAAATTTTCCATGACAACTCCTAACGGCCTCCACTGTTGTTCAGTGAACTTATCCTCAAATTACAGGGTAATAAAAGGATAACAATCCTTGACTGAATAAATGAAGAGGTGGGTTCTCAGTAAAAGCATGCCTTTCGTTGTATGCCCTTTTCTTCTGCTTGTCCTGTGGAGTAATATCTCACAGCTACAATTGAATCACTGACAATTAACAAACTAATACGTCTTTATTGTACTTAAATCATTCCCTTCAGCAAAACTGACAATACTCTAGAGCTGGGTTATTGTTTGCTTAAAAGTTAGCAATGGAATAATAAAAGCAACGACGATGATACTTACTTCAAGTAATAATACTACAACACTTTGGTACCTCAAGTAGAGAGCTTTACAAACTTATTTCAAGAAACTGTTATGTAAACCACAATCAATTTATTCTATCACATAGCTAGTTCCTAACTGTTGTAAAAATAATTATGAGAAAAAACCTATTCAATTTCATTTTTCACTTTTTAAAAAGAGTTAATCATCCTCCTCTTCAAAACTATAATACTTTTTGCACAAGAGAAACAAGGCTTAGTTTTTAAAAATTATGAAGATATTCAAATTTCTTGTTAGGTATTTTTTTTTCATTAGTGAATGTTGATCAGTTTCATCCCTTAAACTCGTGTCTGGATATATCCATTCTCACTGCTTTATAAAACAGAATCTCTGACATATTTTATATCCAAGATAGTACAATGGGAGATTGCTTTCTAATTTACAAATCTTTTCTACTGAATTGTTAACTTTTATTAAACATAATGTATATGCTGAATGCTTTTAAAACACCCCTTGCAATTAAAATAGACATAAAATCACATGAACAAAGATAAAAATATTGCCTTATATTTTCCATGTTTTTCTTACGAAACAGCATTAAAGATTATAGGCTGGATTATATGTTTTGGCTGATTTATTTTATTCACGATTAAATATTTTGGCAAGCTGTAGGTGTACAGCAAGAGAATCAAACAAATAAACAAACAAAAGCAAACAATCACCAGTACCACAAGAAAAAATAGTAATAATAAAAAAAAAGAAAATGAGACTATGAATCATTAGGTGGCTTTTTTGACTCAGTACTGAACAAATGTCCAAAACTGAAGCTCTTTGTTGCTGGAGGCAGTCATTCATGTCCAACATGGAACTGAGGTCCTGTTTGCTTATAACTCTATAAAGGGTCCCATAACACTAGTTTTGAAGAATTCAGGGGAAATAACAGTCAGTATCCTAGTGTGATTTCAGTGCTGGTGACTACATCATATCCTTCATTTTTTTCCTTTAAATTGCAGCTAGGGGAAAGAGTTCATCTCTTTTTCAACAGTTTTAAGGAGAAAAAACAAACCCTTTGTTCTCTTGTTGCTGATGGGAAGGGAGGTAAGTGTCCCTAATCCAAAAAAGACTGTGTGAAGTGCCTACAATTGCACTTTGGGGTAGTGCAGGATAAATGAAGTATTGTTTTTAATCAAAAAGAGAAAATATGTTATTCTATAGCATATTACTTATTTTCTTTCAAACGCAGCATGCATTTATCATGCATCTCAAGGCAGCAGAAACAAATAGGATCTTGCAGATTCTTTGCAAAAAATCATTTACACGTTCTAGGTCTGATGATTCCCCTATAAGTGATTCTGTGTTATTATATTGGCTGGAATATTAGGTAGCTCTTGGATTCTGACTATGCAGTCTTCACTGTTCTTAGTGTACTGAGAATGCTATGGATGGAGTCACCTTAACAGAGCTGGCAAAGCTAAATTTTAGTAGTAGTCAGAAATATTCTGTAATCTTCATTTGTTCAGCTGTTTTTAATGCTGCTCTGTTTAGTAGCCATTTTTATGTATTATTTGCATCGTGTCAATGGTTCTGCTAAAGCATCGTGTGTCAACCTGGATTTCTGATACCATTCTCCAGAAACTAGGGAGACCAGAGGACAACTACAGTGCACCACTTTGAGCAGCTGATGCAACATGGTTAGCTAAAAATTCTTCCTTTCCTCTTCCTCTGTCCTACTTTAGGGAGCAAGGAGCAGGGAGGGAAGAGAAGCGAAAGTGTGTGGTGCTTAACTGCCGACTGGGGTTAACATGCACCACACAGTAATGAATGATCCTGATCAGTTTTCATGCTGAGTAACTCTCATGCCTTCTAGAGTGACAGAATTATGCAGATATAGTGTGTCCATGTTATATATGAGTTAGTAATGAAATAACTCAACTTCTAGTCACATTTTCTGTAGGTGGAACAGAGAGGCAGTACGGAAAGTCCTCTCACTTGTGCTGCTACAAGAAATACTGCTACTAGAAGCAGCAGAAAATCACTGCAAATTACAGAAGTCCACAGAAAGAAAATCTTATTTTGTCACCTCTACTTAGCTATTTCTGTCTTGAATTATTTTTAATGTATATGACTCCTGCCTTTTTGCTTGCTTAATTGTGTATTTCTCAGTATTATTTGAGGGTTTTAAGGATATAAAAGTTGTCTATGTAGTTTCCAGCACTTAAGAAGATAATAAATGCGTTTTTAAAGCAGAACAAGCTGAAGCCTGTTATGCTAGAGGCAAATTGTTAACCTTTTAGCTATATAATGGCCCATGGACTCGAAGAAAAGAATAGGATGTGGATCACAGTTCCTTTTATTTTCTCCCTTTATTCTTTAGAAATTCAATTCACTTCAGATTAAATGGCAATTCTTTCTTTGTCATTAAGCTTTCCAAAAATAGTCTAGGGTTTAAATATCATTTACATCACAGTCAAAAGTATAATCACATAAATAAGAATTTATGAATAATTAATTGCTATTGGTATTACATTAGCACAATACTATTTTTAATTTATGGGGACCACAGTGGCATCTTTACCAACCTGGCGAGGGGCAAGTAGCAATTAAATTAGCACACTGATTAACTGATTAGTGATTCTATAGACAGATAGAGCTTGATTGATTGATGAATCTTTTTCGCAAGTACATTACAATCATGCCATAAGATACTCAGCCTACAAGGAAAGACTTCTCTTAAAACTGTGACCTCAACCACAATAAGGCGAGAACATTCTCACAAATTTACAGAAGCACTGTTAATGTTGTTTTCACTGAAGGAGAACTATTTTGCTCTCAACAAAAGAAAGGATGAAATCTAAACCCTGTTGCAGCTGCAATAATCTGCTGAACACTTAAAATTCATCAGGGAGAAAAGAGCTCTGCTGAAGTACTCTTCTAATGATACTTCTGCCTGAAGAGTAACTGAAACTTTCAAAGCACTCAAAATGTGCCCATTTTTATATTCCTGATAGTGAAAGAAAATCTATTGTCTTTTCTTCAGAAAACGTCAAATAATATGCTCCCTACTTTTGTGCCTTTTTTTGTGTGTTTCCCTATCCAGATGTCTACTAATTTATATAGCTCCATGGAAACAGAACAACTAACTAAAAATACAGTAAAAATTGAGGAGCAGTTGCAAAAGGGAATTTGAAAAAGAAAGTTTTGTGTTTCTTTCCAGGTAGTAATATTTGAAAATGAAACTTAAAAGTTCTTTAACAAGAGAAGAAGCTGGAAGTATGGATCTTCATTTTTCTGTGATCAAATATGTTGGTATTTCAAATGAAAATATTGCAGATATAGGTGATCGAAGATTTCTGACAAAATCATTTCTCATTTAGTTTGCAGAAAAAATGCTTTCCACAATAAAGTGATGTTGGTTTTACAAAAGATGAAATCTTTTCACTGTTGTTGAAAGGGAGCACATATACACAGGCCCCATCTTTCTATATCCAGCAGACAGCTGGTCACACATGATGTTTAAGGTTCACACTGACATTCTCCCTGATTCAGACATGTAACTTAATCTTCATCTGCTTGTTTTCATTCCTAAATATACTGCTTTTATTCCAGTACAGTAGTGGGAAAAGTATTGAAACACTAGAGGCATCTAATGAGCATCAAAAAAGATTCCTC
The DNA here is from genome assembly GCF_002078875.1 of Numida meleagris. Classification (NCBI taxonomy): domain Eukaryota; kingdom Metazoa; phylum Chordata; class Aves; order Galliformes; family Numididae; genus Numida; species Numida meleagris. The sequence continues at coordinate 144,885,971 of NC_034409.1, forward strand.
TTTTTTCCTCTGCTTTCCAATTTCAAAATTTGCCTACAGATAGACAGAGGTATTAAGAAGCAGAAATTCATGCTATGATATTCATGCTATGAACATTTAGCCAAACACTGCATAAATTTATACTCTTAACTGTCTGTCCACTAAAGACAGAACACATCTTTATTGTACACTTTAGATTTTGGCAACTGCCTTTTATTTTGTTTCAATACTCAAACTGATTATGATTCGTGTTCATTTGGTAATTAATTTTGGTTAATATGTCAGTACCAAAAATGCTTAGACTAGCACAAAAAGAAAAGGTAAATATTTAGTTATGAAGAGGAGTTTGAGATACATTTATTAACAGATTGAAATAAGAAGATTAATTAGTACAGAGAGTTTTTATGTTCAGAGTATAATTGGAGCCCATCAGGCATTAATCTCTTCTAAAATCAGATATCCCTTCAAATTCATGCAAATTATTCTACTTCAATATATACATTTATATCTGGGAATCAACAGAGAGCTGTACAGCCAAAATGAAGTGTTAGCAAAGAGGTAATTGGAAACTTGCACTATTGTCAGTAAGGAAGAAAGCAGTGTTTTGTAGACAACAACTATATTTTTGGTACATCATTTTCTGGAGATGTGTATCAAGTTCCACTTTTTGTGTAGACAGCTGAGGGCCACCACGTTTCCCACCTGAGAATTTCTATACATATTTTGTTCACAGTCATAGCACCAGAGAATCACAGAATTGCTGACATTGGAAGGGACTTCTGGAGTTCTTCCAGTAGAACCCCGTTTCATAGTTTTTCAACTGTCCTCTTCATTTTCCTCCTCCAGTTTCAACAAGTGATTCACCACAAGACATTGGCTTCACGTACAACGAAAGCTTTTGAAATCATAGAATCATAGAATTGCTCAGGTTGGAAAAGACCATCAAGTCCAACCGCAACCTAACCGTACTACCCTAACTCTAACAACCCACCACTAAGTCATGTCCCTGAGCACCACATCCAAACGGTTTTTAAACGCTTTCAGGGATGCTGACTCAACCACCTCCCTAGGGAGCCTGTTCCAGTGCTTAACAACCCTTTCTGAAAATAAGTTTTTCCTGATAACCAACCTAATCCTCCCATGGTGCAACTTGAGGCCATTTCCCCTTGTCCTGTCACCTGTCTCCAGTGAGAAGAGACCAACCCCGCTCTCACTGCAATCACCTTTCAGGTATTTGAAGAGAGCAATAAGGTCTCCCCTCAGCCTCCTCTTCCTCAGACTAAACAGCCCCAGTTCCTTTAGTCTCTCCTCATAGGACATATTCTCCAAGCCCTTCACAAGCCTTGTTGCCCTTCTTTGGACCTGCTCCAGCACCTCAATGTCCCTTCTGTACTGAGGTGCCCAAAACTGAGCACAGTACTCGAGGTGGGGCCTCACCAATGCCGAGTACAGGGGCAGGATTGCTTCCCTAGTGCTGCTCACCACACCATTCCTGATCCAAGCCAGGATGCCATTGGCCTTCTTGGCCACCTTGGCACACTGCTGGCTCATATTCAGCTGAGTGTCCATCAGCACACCAAGGTCCCTTTCAATCAGGCAGCTTTCCAGCCACTCCTCCCCAAGCCTGTAGGGTTGCCTGGGGTTGCTGTGACCAAAGTTCAGGACCCAACACTTGGCCCTATTAAAACTCATACGGTGTACTTTGGCTCATCAGTGCAGTTTATCCAGGTCCCCCTGTAGTGCCTTCTACCCTCTGGCAGATCAACACTCCCTCCCAACTTGGTGTCGTCTGCAAACTTACTGAGGGTGCACTCAATCCCCTCATCAAGATCATTGATAAAGATGTCGAATAGAAGAGGCCCCAGCAGAAATGATCTTTTGTTGTTGTTATTTTTTCCCCATGGATATTAATTAGCAGGAAAAAAAGACAAAGTAAAGTAGCATAAGGTTTTGTCTGATAGCTCTGACTGTAGGGCTTTACTGTACTGTGCCCTACCACTTCTCTTCCTTCAAAACAGATGCTGCCTAAGAAGAAGCAAAAGTTGATGTTAAGACATTGTTACTAAATGTGTAAAGCCCTGCTATCTATCTTGTCAGCTGGCAAGTATTAATAGGTTATGCTTTGGTCAAATGACTTCAAAATTTAGTGCTGTTGCCAATTATCTGTCTCGAAGATGACTGTGATAACCAATGAACACTTCCTGATTGCTGAACAGGAGTTTTGTGACAGAATAAACAGGGCACTTCCCAGCGCAAAGGCAAGTGCCAGTTAGATGTGAGTGTGGTGTTTCACCAGCTCGCTTTGTACAGCCTCTCTCTGAGTCTGTGTGATTAAAAAAAAGTTAGAGAGAGCAGACATTGCAGGCAACAAAGCAGCCAGGTGGACAAACTGAGCCTGTGAATAAAAGCACACTTAATTACCATTCTGTGCTTCATGAATAGGACTTTGACATGACCCTTTTTATTTCACAAGGAAGTACAAAGAGGGATTCGATCTCATTGTCATTTTCTCCTCTACCACAAAAGATCCTTGGGACTCTAATTACTAGCTAACTTCTCACATCAAGAAAGAGAAACACTAGTAGCATACAAGGAATTTATCTTAAAGATGATAAAATTGGGAGCAGGTTGCTCTGATGAATTACAAAAGAGCAGATGTGAGCATGTTTACAAAACTCCAAAATGGACACAGTAACTTTAAATAACACTAAAAGAGGGAGATCAAAGCAGCATCTGGTGCTTTCTGAGAAAACAAGAGGCTGACTTTTAAAAACATACTAAACCTTTGCTAGATTAGTAGTTATCAAAGTCTTCAGTACAAAAAAATCAGATGAACTGAGAAGGTGACCAGCAGCCTGCCTGCCATAATCTAAAGGAAGTTTTCTATGAAATGAGTAATGCTAATCAAGCTTTAGTTCTGAATTTGTTAATGGAATTGACCTATAACTTGAACTCGAAAGCTCAGAAATCATGTACAAGTCATTCATCTGTATAGGATTACCAGAACACTTACTTAACACAGATTTAATACATATAAGCACTCTATTCATAACATGAGTTTTCTTTCAATCAGTCACAATGAGCAGTTGTAGGGAATGGTAATGGGGTTCCTAACAGTCACTCCAAATTGGCTAGACATGTTAAGCTTCCAGGGAACAAAGCCATCTCCAAAAACTTCACGATATTATGGAGACCTAGCACTATTCTTGTAATACATGGTTCAGTGTCAGTAGTTACTTTGAGTTGGCCAAAGCTCAAGAAAGAGAACAAAGCTACTGTCAGGCAAGAGAACTAAATGCAATGACTGTACTGACAAATTCAGTGGTATATCCACTGCTATGTGCACTTAAAGAATTAAACAAACTACAAGAAGACTCACTACTTTTTACCTAGTGATTATGTTTAGATATAGCTAATGTACACAACTTATACTAGAAAAAACACAATGGTAAATTATGTGAGAGTGTTTACAAGTGTTTAAACTGAATGGAAATAAACATTATTCATTTCAAAGTAGTATCCTGTAATCTGTGGAGCAAATACATTCCTGAATAGAGCTCTTGCAGTTGCTTTTGTTACAGCATCCCTTCTTCAGCTTCTCAGCTTCTGAGATCTTTCTGGGGCTTGACAAATGTACTAGAGAAGGCTGCATGACAATTAAAGAAGACATGAGAATGCAGTGAACATTTACAGTAGAAGTCTAGATTTGTGAGTGGGTTTTTTTCTTCTTTTTTTTTTTTTTAAGCACAGAAAACTCAATACAAGAAAATGGTAATGCTGAAGTTACTAAATTGCTTTCAGTGTTGTCAAGACTGGAAGAAGTTTACAGACAGAGCGAGGAATTTTTCCCTTTCAAGAACAATCTTGAGTAAGGAATCTCAGAAGGAATTTAATGGGTGGTTAGAAATTTTGCAATGTTGTCATAAGATAATGAACCTGAGATAAAGAAGGATAATGCTAAAGCCCTAAACCTTCAACAGGTCCCCAACCATACAACTGTAAATACTGCCTTAGGATGAAAAAGAAATAATTAATCACTGTATGGAACATTTGTACACCAGAGGGCAAGGCTACTTCTCTCAATCACAGATCAGTAAATTCTTCCAAAACAAATGCAAGTTTGCTGAAAATACATAAGAAAAAAAAACTTAGTGAAAAAAAAATCACATACACAACCAAAAAACCCAAAACTCTAATAGACTTAGGAGTGCACAACTGAAAAAAAAAACATCTGGAAAACAGTCACTGTGAAACCTACCGTGAGTAAAACAAACATTTATAATCGTGACATAAACATATATTAGGGATATATGCTTGAAATGCTTTATCCACTCTCAGACACCCTGAAGAGTCTTAAACTTGGCATGTATTGTTGGAAAAGGTCTGTACCTGATTTAGATAAGGAGATCATTTTTCTGAGAGATCCATTTAAGGATTGGTCAAGATCAGTTTAAGAAGATCAGTTTTCCAGAAACAGTGGGCCAACGTTCAAGCTCTTTCCTAGTACATCATGCTGAAGACTCCTTTCCTTAAAGCCTTTTCCATTTTAAATATTATGGGTACTTTATATTTCTTCTACTTTTACAGTATTATCCAGACTCCTTAGCAACTTCTTGTGTAAATATGAGAGGACAGAAGTTGACTGTTCGCAACATAATATTGTCTGCCTTCTTTAAGGGTTTAACATGGAATAAATTGTTAGGTTTGGTTCAAATTTGTGGTGCTTCATCACACTTCAAGAAAAAGCTTAAAACAAAGCAGATCTCAGCATACAACACTGTTATCTAAGAATAGATGAGAGGAACCTCTATTTATGGGTATGGGTATTGCCTGAATGTATTAAAAAATTGTATAAGTAAAAAAGAGTTAGAAATTTGTATTATAATTTTAAAATTGCTAGTGACTTTGTTGTTCTCGAAGTCATGCCCAAAGGTTAATACAAAGATATGCGTTTGTGGAGTGAAATGCTAAGACAAAATAGATTATGGAGACACAAATTATAATCAGTAAGATGTTTTGCTGAATTTAAAGGTAGGGTTAATAAACAATAATTTACACGATGAGCTTTCAGCTCTTATGCCTAGACAGCCATATCTATCTTACCTTATAATGAATAGAGAGAAATTGGCTCAAGAGAGTTAATAACTTTATTCTGTCTGAGAAATGTGAGATGACTCACTACCCAAGGCAGAACTGATGAAAAAGAAATGATACAGTTCTTTACACAACATGATTCACGGTATAGTAGGTGTGAATAGGGTTGTTGCATTTCCACAGTGTCTGAGAAAGGTGTGCATTTACACAGGCTATCAAGGGCCTCCAGTTCTTCCAAAATTATGTCACTGCTGGTGTTTCAGGTGCCAATTTAGAGTTCAATTTTCAGAGGTGCAAGGCATCCACTGGGCATTCAGTGATCACCAGCTGTCAGACTGAAAGCAGGGTTTTGCAAGACAAGTAAGTTAGAGACTTCACATCTAAGAACAAAGCAACAGATCCTCAGACTATTGATGATCCTTGGCAGAGGACAGATCTTTCTTTATATGTGAACACATCAAATTAAGGTGTTTAATGAAAACCATCTATTTCTTAGTTAAAACAACCTACCCAGCAAGATCATAACAGCTATCCAGATACCTTCTGCAGTAGGTAAGGCCACAGAATTTCAGGGAAATTCTCCAAGTTGAAACACCTGCTGTGTTTAAAGTATTAAATTTAACAGCAGGATATATTTCTCTTTTCTATATAAAGGATGTAAAGGAAGACTCTATTTCTGACTTAGATCCTTACTGGTGTTTAACCACAATGTCAAACAGTCTCCACTGTGAAGCTATTACATCTGGATGAGAAGCTTTGGAAGAAATTGATGTTTCAGTGAAGCTGTACATCGGTGTATGTGGTTCATTACAAAGTGAAATGTGTTCCTTTGCATTTAAATGGACAAGGAGATGAAAACTTTAAATTGTGGTTCATTACAAATGAACATAGGACTTTTCATTCATTATACCCTCTCCCCCTGACTCAGTGTGCAAGCAAATCAAAAATACAAGATGAGTATATGTGAAGTTTTGGTATCTTCATACTACTTGATAGGCTTATGCCTTTACTACACTTACATAAAGATGTTGATTTGCATCCAGCAGAGTAACTAATATTCTGTAGCTAATTGTGTGCACTACCATGACAGAACGTCTAAAGAAGGACATTACTGTATGCATCTCAGAGGGAATAGAAAGATTTTTCATTTATAGCCACCCATCTGTCTAGTCATGGTGCAATTACATGCAAGCACAATGCACAAATTCGTGTGCCCTTCAGGAACAACAGCTCACCTCTGCACACTCAACCTGATTCGCACAGTACCTTGTTGTTTCACAAGATTCTGTACATTGTATGCTTTATGACAGGCAAAGAAATTTGAAACCTCAAAGGTTTAGAGGGGAGAAGACAAATGCGAAATCTACTATCAACATGAGGAGCTACAATTAACTTTTAATTGTTTCCCAGTACAATATTTATGTTTCTGATGTCTCCCAGTGGGACATCATCTTATAAGTGAAAAGTACTGCAATTTTCAGCTGCAGATTTTCAGTTATTGGTATTCCACATCATAACATCATGTAGTCTATGTACCTGGTTCTCAGAAGAGGAGAACTACTACATTCCCCAGGGGACTTTGCTCCCCTGTTGCCGTTTTCTGGTCAGAGGGAAAGATAAAAACTCGCAGATCACGAGGCCTCTCTCTTTCCGCCCACCTCTCATCCCGGCAGCATCTTGCTCCCTAGCCATCTCACTGTCGGTATTAGAGTAAGGCCTACTTTAATTTTGGACACTCTCTCTCATTGTATTGGATTTATCAGCTTAAAATTGTAATTATATTGTATTATAGTGTGTTATTTTGCATTCTGATATCTTATTTAGTAAATTAGTTTGTTTCTCCTCAGATTGTTGCCTCTGTTTTGTTCTCAGGCCCCTCTCCCTGTCCCTTTTTCCCTTTTTCCCTTTCCCAGGGCGTGGGTCCGTGGGTCCCCCGCCTCATTTCTCATGGAACCAGGCCGAACGCCCATAAACCATTGACGAAGGCTCTTGCCCAACTGTAGCTGACCAAAAATGAATGTTCTGCTTAAGAACAGAAAATAAGATTCTATGTAGATTTAGATGACTGGGAGATTTTTAACAGCAATTAACTCTTGAGAATATTAATAACTTGTAGTTCATCATAAAATGAAAGTCAAGGGAAGTCATTATTGCACAGACTTCTCAGTGGCACACTCATATGTCTTAAAGAGAGCCAAAACACTCACGTATAAGGAGGGGTTCCATGGGGCACCCTTCCTCCACACTGCAGATTGCAGAGATCCTGAAGTTAACACTGACCAAGTTCACGTGTCTGCACAAAGCAGCTTAGCATGATACACACCCTAACGAAAGTGCAACATTACACCCAAGACAGAATGTTTCTCGGTAGGGATACATCTTGAATATAGCCTCATACAAATACAACTGCATTGCTTTTAAATTATTGAATTGTAGGTTTTATTGCCTGATTCCTGAGTTGTTGTGAAATGCTGGCTTCAAAGTTTTCACAGTGCTATCACTATGCAGTATAGTTATGCAGTGCTGTCAATGCAAGATTAGATTAGCCTTGGAAAAATATCTTTATTGCACTTTCAGATAATCTGTATTCTGAGCAACTGCCCTTCCACCAATTAAAAAAAAGAGTTTATTCTGTACTATATGCTGGCATATTTTCTTTGGTATATTTGCAAGTATATATACATTTGTAGGAGGCATTTTCAAGTTTATGCTTCTGGTAGCAAGCATCTGATCAAGCCTTCTCACCCTAAATGGATTTCTGCTTCTTATACTTTTAATCTACTGTGTCTCTCTTTCTGGCTCTTCAATCCAGAACAGATTTTCTACCACATTTTTATGTAAAACAACCACAATTTCATGTAGAACTGATGAGTCACATGATGCAAGATAGGTGAAAATGTGTATAAATAGAAAATAAAGCCCCTAGTTTTGCTCACATTTCTGATGTTTTCATGTTTTTGAAGAAATTACTCTGCAGATTAATCAATCATAACTTAAATTTTGAATTTATGTAGTATGAGTTTTGTCAATGAATTTTGCTTTAAAAGAAAAGCCATTCACTAAACCAAGTCTTAGTTAAAAGTAAGGCACTGACACAGGCTCTGATCTCCTCAGTGGATGAAAGAGAGAAACATTAACAGAAAAGAGGGACATTTGTCCAAAGAAGTAAGAGTAAGTAAGAGTATATCCTCAGCAAAAGTGAAATTCACATGAGAGGTCCTTGTTTCAAGTACAGAATATTTTAGCTCATGTTACTTCAGCAACAAAACAATTAGTGACACATCAAGAAGACTGGAATCATCTCTTTAAAAAAAGGAAAAAAAAATACCAGTCAGACAGAATAAGACGAAGCAAAACAAAAAAAGAAAAATCTATAAAAGCCTTTGGACCAGAAACTGAGAGACATAGTTAATTGTTTAAATATATCACAGACATACTCTTAATCTTTGCAGAAATGTGTGGTAGTTCATATCAATTTATATTCATATTCATTTGCAGTCTTTGTGTTCCTTCTCTGGCATACAAACTACAGCATTTCCCAAGTATATTTGCCAATTAGGAAGGGGTCAACTTTACAGGTTATGTTAAACTTAAAATTTGCTCAGATAAAAAGAAGTTACTGTGTCAACTAAAATTGTTGACAGCAAGGCATGCACATAACCATTACTCATGTTTAAGGATAATTCAGCTGTGGCACGTTACTAGCTGTTTCTGAAGCTCAGTGTAGTAAATGAGAGCTAGTATTTCCTGAGGGGCAGAAGGTTTGCAGAATATTTTTTGAAATACCAAGTATACCATATGCAGCCTTTTGTCACCAATCTACCAGTTCAAGCATTATCAGTTAAAGCGCTGTCATCTGAGCAGAATCCTAGAGGAAACTGAATTCTGAGATTTTAATAAAATCCCAAGTACAGAAGTGCTCACACTGATGTTACTGAAAGACTGTCAGGTGAAACAGAAAAGAAAAAAAATAGATTCTCTAAAACAGTGCTGACCCTAATAATGCCATTAACAGAACTAAGTGATATACTTTAAAAATATTTATTCTGTTAGGACAAGATTTCATTTGAGATGTCAGGCTGTCAGTCCAGGTAAATGATTCAGAATGAAGCTTCATTTGATTTTTGGAGCATCATCACAAACATAAGAGGACATGGTAGAGTAGGTTTAACTGCTGCAGGGCTCTTATGGGAGAGAAAGAATGCCTGAAAGACTGGTGATTGACCGGAGAAATGTGTCACTGTTAGGTCTCAATGAGAGATCTACTGTGGTTTTCTGAGTACTACTGAGTGGGTATTTTAATCCAAATTTTGTCCTAAAAACAAGCCAAGAGGCATGCTTGTAATAATATCATAACATTAAAAGACTTCACTGCTGTTTCTCTTACTCATAGTTTTCTAGGCCCAGGCCTACAACTGATAAATGACAAAACTCACATAATTTGACAAAACATCCATAAACCATTATCTAATTAATCCCCTAAACCTGACCTTGGATACTGTCAGTATCAAAAAGCATCAAGAATTTTTCCACTAGTGAATGTAAGAGGGGAAAACATTTTAGTTTTGAAGGTAGAGGGGTAGTTTGGTTACAGATAATGAGTAAAGTAAAAGAGGTAAAATACTTTGTGAGAAAAAGAAAGTGGGCTAGCTGGAGTCAAGGGACTGAGTTGAAGCTAAGTGACTGAGAAGCTAGAGTTACAGGAGCTCTCCAGGTGGGAATTTCAGAAAATTGTAGAGATTCCCCCAGGCAGCTCCTTCTGTGCCTCATTCAATTTGTGTACTTAAATGTGTTGATTAACATCCTGAATGGAGAATTGTGGATTAACTGCTCCTGTGGAATTCATCAAAAGTGAGTTGAAAATATCCAGAATAAAACTCTCTCAAATACAAAAATTATCATGTCTGCTGCACATAGCTAAGATGGTTAGGAAATACTTTCTATATCATTTAAGATAATTTTTTAAATGGATCATACACACACTAGAGTGGTTAAATAGTTTCACAGGACGCCAGAAGAGTGGTTTAGGAAGTTTCATTCAGTCTAAACATGCTGTTGCAAAGACCCTTGCCATGAAGACATCCATTTCCATCCAGAGTGTGATCAACAGCGCTGTCAGAGTGACTTTATTCCCAGTGTAAGTATTGCTGTATGCAAAACAACAAACTGTTGTGGAGGCTGTTAATTTTTTTTTTATTTATTTTTTAGCAAGAACTCTGTCCATAACTGTATGAACAACAATTAGTTAGCATTAAAAAAAAAAAAACAACCCACAAAAAAACATTCAGAGAAGATGTGTATCTGGCTGAGTTCTACAAATGGCTGAGAAATTGTGTTATTTCTATTTCTTCCACTGCCCACCCATGAAGGAGGTGTTATGGTAAGTTAGCTCAGTAAGATGGCAACTGCAGAATGACTAAGCCTTCTCATAGTTTGAGTTTCCACAGAATCCATAAAACTGTAAAATTATATATACAAAAGTTTTCAACAAGATAGTTAAACTCCAGCTCAAAATTACAAACTAAAAGCTATCTAATATTTGCTTCAGAAGGTTCAGCACATAGCTAGGAACTGGGAAATGGCAAATCCTGCATGACACCTGCCAAGAAATGTAATCTAATTCTGCTTTATCCTATCTTGTTAAAAAAAAAAAAAAAGACAATACTGCCAATTTTTTCACTCATTTTAGTCTCATCATTAACTTCCATCTGCACTTTCATGCAAACTCAGAAAAAAGTTTCAAAAAATCAACTTTTACCTACTGAATAAGTAGTAAAGCCCCTGATAGTAACATCATGTTTGGAAGTGTCATTAGTAACATCACACCACATCAGTTAATAAAATTCAATATGGATAAGCTGGCATTACTGTGTAAGGAATCTTTCCAGAAAAAAAATGATTTATGGGAAGTTATAGGAACATATTAATGTGCAAACAATAAAAAAGAGATTATTCTGAAGCATTCCTCCAGTAAATACTGTTAAATTCCTTAATGCTGCTTGCTGTTCCAGGATCAGCAAAGAAAACGCGTCTCAATCAGTAAAATCAAAGATTAATTCAATAACAGGAAAGCCTGCGTTATGTATTTTGCAGCACCAGTTCATCATTTTCTTCTTCCCATATGTGACAGACTTACCATCTTATCAAGGAAGCACATGTTCCTTTAAGCCCTTTTTTCTTTTTCCTCGTTGGATTTCTTTTGGATTATTTTCTCATTTCCATTTATTGATTACTTCTCTCTTTTATTTAAACCAGCCTCTTAATGAACTATCACCTCACCCTGGCAATAATACAGTGCTGCACTGGTACAGCACATGCTTCTGTACTTCATAAACATCCTGACATTTTTACAGGATTATTAAAATAATGTACTTTGAGGAATGCTTCACTGAAAGTAACAGTATCTAAGAAGGAGAAAAATAGATTTACATACGCTCAAAAGATTACTTCTTCCAAATCTATTTAAAAAAAAATAAAAATGAAACGACACCAATGTTTTCGAGTTAATGGATTAACAACAAGCACAGGCAATGGATAAATGATAATCATTTCAAACCACTGGCTATTATTTCTATTTATTTATGGAAGTAGTATGGCTGGGGAGCTGTGACCTGCAGACAGACACATTAAACACTATAGATCTGCAAAAACTATAAAAGTAGGATGTGCGTGGGGAGACAGTGAGCGCTCCAGTAAGAAATTATGTTATGCATTTACTTCCATTTGTTAACATGCACCAACTGTAACAGTGGAATCACACTCCATTGTTGCCTTTATGTATTTAGTAGAGTGTTGAAGGCAAAGTATTTATGAAGCACTTCTGTACAGAATACATGAAACATGCATGAAACATTTTGGAGTTAAATCCAGCTGGCAACAGGCCACGAGTTGCGTTCCATAGGGGTCAGCACTGGAACCTGTCCTGTTTGATAACTTTGTTGATGACCTGCATGAAGGGATTGAATGCACTCTCAGTAAGTTTGCAGATGACACCAAGTTGGGAGGAAGTGTAGAGGGCAGGAAAGCCCTTCAGAGCAATCTGGAGAGGCTGGATCACTGGGCTGAGGCCAATGGGATGAAGTTTAACAAGATCAGGTGCCAAGTCCTGCACTTTGGCTGCAATAAACCCAGGCAACACTACAAGGCCTGGGGCAGAGTGAAGAAAGAAGAAATGGACTTCTGGGTCAGCTAAACATGAGCCAGCAGTGTGCCTAGGTAGCCAAGAAGGTCTTTGGCATCCTGTCTTATACTAGCAGTAGCCAGCAGGAGCAGGGAGGTAGTCGTCCTCCTGTACTCAGCTCTGTTAAGGCTGTATCTGAAGTGCTGTGTTAAGTTTTGGGCCCCTCACTACAAGAAAGACATTGAGCCCCTGAAACATATCCAGAGAAGGGCAATGAAGCTGGTGAGGGGTCTGGAGCACAAGCATTATGGGGAGCGGCTGAGGGAGATGGGATTGTTCAGTCTGTTTAGGCTCAGGGGAGACCTTATCACTCTCTACAACTGCCTCAAAGGACGTTATGGCGAGGTGGGGATTAGCCTCTTCTCCCACGTAACTAGCAACAAGATGAGAGGGAATGGCCTCAAGTTGCACCAGGGGAGGTTCAGTTTGGAAATTAGGAAATATTTATTTTTTGAAAGAGTGGTCAGGCACAGGAATGGGCTGCCAGTGCAGGTGGTTGAGTCACCGCCCTTGGAGGTGTTCAAGAAACATTTAGATGTGGTACTAAGGGACATGGTTTAGTGGGGAAACATTGGTGGAAGGTGGACAGCTGGACTAGTTGATGATCTTGAAAGTCTTCTCCAACCTCGGTGATTCTATGATTCTATGGAAGACTGTGTCCCTGTATTTCCACTCTGATTTGCCACATCAAATGAGAAATTCAGGTAGAGCCTTGAGATGCTAAGCCTGTGCACAGTTTCTCATCTATGGTCTTCATTCTATGTAATCAACAGATACACAATTCATTCCTGCACCTGTAACCATCCCTGTGGCCTCTCCAACAAGTCAATTTCTTGTACTGGTCTCAACACGATTACCTTATTGACATTTTTCAGCTGAAAGATTTTTGCAAATACCATCCAATTTTCCAGCCCTTTCTAAAAGATCAAAAGATGCACCTTGCATAGTAGACAGGAATTTACACCGATGAGTGCCTGTTGTCTTGAATACAAATGCTGCTCATGGTGTTTGCCCAAAGCTAAATGTGTATGTCTCCATAATAACTAACTGCGGTTAAACCACTAAAGCACATTTGTACCAGAGATAAAATACGTTTCTGCTGGAGAATATCTTTTGCTTGAACAACCTCCAGGCTAAGATCTTCAAGGCCTCTTAATTATGGAGGATGGCACTGAGCTTCATACTCATCATTCAAAATAAAACAGCTGGAAAGGGCACATTATTTTTTGCTTGGAAATGATAATGACAATGTTAGGTTACTGCTGCAGTTAACAGGTCCTGGCAGAGATCTTTAGGCAAGTGTGGCTCTTGGAAGAAAACTCTGCTTCTGGGGTTCATTTATGCAGTGGCAGGAAATGGAGCAGATTTCAAAACCAGAGGACAGCCTGGCTAATTTACTAACCTACATTTTCTAAGATTTTCTTTGGAGTATAGAAATAAGTTCATATTTTGTTAAACCTCTCAGTTAGTGCTACTTTCTCAATTTGTATTATCACAACCTTCAGTATTTTAGCAGTCTACATTCGGTGGATCATTGTTCTTTCTGCTGAGAGTCTCATATTAAAGTTAGCAATAAAGTCCACTTTATCAGTTTTCTGATTTGAACAAAATGTTTACAAGATGTGAAATCAATTAATTGTTGTTTTTTTTTTTAATACTGCTATGGAATAAGGCATTTTCAAATCTCTCCTACAGTCTCTTAGATTTTGCTTATCAAAAAGTTGCCATTAACTTTAAAACTAGTCAAACTGAAAAGTTATAGGACTTCAACTACCATATGCTCTCTAAATCAGGAATTATATCCTGAAAAGGAATAATAAAATTTACTTTGAACATGTAAAAAATTATATTATGAGCTCTGCACTGCATAGCACATCTGGTTGAGGGGATTAATTTTATCCCACTGGACACTTATACGAAGAACAAAAGGGTGAAAAAAAGATTTTAACAGGATATGAATAGGAAACAAGATACTTAATTCTTTCAAGTGGTGATGCAAAGCATTTTATTCATGAATAACTTGCTGAAAATACCATCTGTTTCACAACAGTATCATTAAATGTACTCTGATGTAGACTTGTGTCTTTGTAGCAGTTTTAAGATTGCATGTTAGATCAGAAAGTAGCATTACTAGAAATAAAACTTAAGCACATGTATAACAATGTCCTGAAAGTAATCTTAACAGTACCAGAAACAGACAAAAAAACTGCAATCATTTCAGGCTGTATTAGTCTTGCTTATTCTTGTTTCTGTTGTAAATGCTTTTACACCAATATTCTGCATTTCAAAATCACTTCTCATACCACAGAACTAAACTTTACAGCAATTCCAGTAAATACTACTTTTTTCTTTCAATATTCAGAAAATCTGAATATACAGAGATATATAGAGATGCATATAGATGCTGTAATACTGGCATTCATTTCAATACGGCTTGAAAATGTGTATTTTCTTTCATTTCTTGCTCTTACACCGTACAATCCAATGCAAAACTATTTTATTTCTTATACTAAACTCTGACTAATTTAACATAAAGATATCAATCTGGAGGAAAAAAAAATCTAAAGGTAATATATAAGGATATGCAGAAAATACTTTTTAAGTGATGGATATTCTTCTGTGGCACTGGGAAAAAATATGTTGATGTATTTACCAACGCCTGAAAATGTAGAAAACGTAGCACCATATTAGCTGCTATGAAGAAAATTAAATATATCCCAGTCAAAACCAGAAGAAACAATAAGACCACAGATAATTTTCTCAATGCATATCAGTTTTTTTTCATGATGGAGATACAGAAATGTAAGAAAAACACTTCAACACTTCTGTGATTCTTCAGGAATGTGATTTTACACTTTTCAGCAAATTTGCAGTGGCACTGAAGCTTAGAACTTAGATTTTTTGTAGTTTAGAATTTAAATTTCATTAAGGAATTGAATGAAATGGAGCAATGCTTATGATCTGTATGGTAGTGTGAACTCTAATAAGTTTACACTAAGTAAATTTACTGAAGTGAAAGAATTTGAGGTGAGTTTTCAAAGAATTCCAGAAAAATAAGAACTCTTGGTATCTTAAAACTTGCTCTGTTTTCTGGATAATCCCCCAAAAGAGATCTTAAACTATGAGCAAATAAGGGTGGGTGAGGGTCTTTTCTTAACTACACCCCTAACTGCTCCTTCCCACCTCAAGTGGGACTTATGAACAGATCAAACATGGCAGAAGCCAATGAAAATACCTCCAGTCCTGAATATTCCTCATGATATAAGGTATAAAATGTTGACTTGAATTCTGGAAGATGAATTACAGAGGAAAGAAGCCTGATACCGTAACTTCTCCTTGTGTATCATCTTACACATATAATACTTTATATGCACATGTTTATGTTTGTATGTGTGTTTTATATACACATTTGTTTCTATAAACATATAAAGCTTCATTTATTTGTATAAAATATACATGTATGTATGTTTTAAAATGTTTATCAAGAAATGTCAAAAAAGAGGAAAGAAAATGACATTGTCACCAACAGTGTTCCCTGTCCCTCATATTAAATGAAGAGACAAGACAAGAGTAAGGAATGAAGGAAGAAAATACTCTGATTTAGGAATATAGCTCTACTAATGATAGCTTCCGCTCTAAGCAGGTTAAAGAGAATTTTTAGCACCTGAAGCAGATAAAATGAATACTTAAAAGCTCATTAAGGCCTGGGACTACAGGGCAGAACACAAAATGTTATTTAATCAACCCTCTACGACACTGAACTAACTAAGGAAAGACTTTACTGTTATGTATACATGCATTAAAGTGTTTTTTGTGTGTTTTTGAGTTAGTTTGTCTGTTTGTTGCTTTTTAACCTTGAATAATTCCTACAAGTATAGTTTTAAGTAAACACATTTCCCCTGAAAGCTGTTAAGGGAAAATATAAAGAAGTAGAACAATCTTTTCTGATGACAGAACAATATGATAGACAACAAGACTCACTCTTACAGGCCTGCCAACTTTTCAAGCCAGCTCTCAGTGCCGCATACATTACTCTAAAGTATGCAGTAGGTGATCGGGGTACATGTTCTATTATACTAGTACAAGGAAGTAATATTTGAATTGAAGCTAAATTTTAGAAATTATTGCTAATAGTTTTTAGAAAACAGATGCAGCTTTTAAAATTATTAAATAATTGATAACTTGGCTGTCTCTCCTGTGAAAGGATTAGGGCGATCACTGTCACAGCCTTCCCCTCTACTAGCCAGCATTCTTCCAAGCATTGCCTTGAGGCTGTGGAGTTGGACTGACATGCTGTGGATGTTCTTCCTCTACCTCAGCCACAGTGCCATAGAAGCATCCTCAACATGCATTCACAAGTAGCAATATTCTGAGAATTCTGCATGCTCCAAAACCACTGGACTCTTTCAGGTTAAGAGCAGCAGAAACAGCTGAAGTGGTGATCACCTTTGCCTCTACCTCCACCTCTCCTTCCTGGAATTGACATAAGAAGCAGCTGGAAGTAGCATCTGCCTCTCTGTAATCCACTGCTGTTTACAATTGTGTGCACTTTGTAAACTCAAAATAGCAATTCACATTAATAAAACAGTCTGCTAAGTACAGCAGCAAAGGGACAAGTAACCATCTTTTATAGTCAACCTGCCTTGGAAAGCAGAAACCATCCTTGCAAAATTACCACTAACACAAGCCAGGAGACTTAGTAGCCTCCCATAGTTTATCATTCCACTGTCCATAGATTAGAAGACATCAGAAAGGGACGTCAGCAAGCATGAAAGGGCAATTAGAATTTCAGATAATTTTCAACAAACTGGAAAGATGCCCACTTTGAGCAAACAACTTCCATGTGCGCTAAGAGTCTTCACTGGCTTTGGCAGGTTCTCTGGTTTCCTAACAATTTCAGGATTTCATCAATTTGAAGGCTAGTACTTTTATGGATTCTGTATATAGCCGGGTAAAATAATTGAAGTGTTTCATATTTCTCAGATTAAAGTGAAAAATTTAACATACAAGCTGTATCTGCCATGGTGTCGATAACAAAATTATGTATAAATCAAACATATTCTGTAAATAAAATACAACTAAATGTTATCAGTTTGTGTAATTTAAGGTATTATCTGACAGCTTGCATAAAAATGCCTTAAAACATATTGAATATAGTGAAACTGCAAAATGATTCAATATCACAAATAAATGACCTTAAGATATGCACAAATAAATGGGTTGAAATTCCTTTTTTTTTTTTTTTTTGTAAATACAAACATTTACTAGGGCTATTTCAAATAATTTATTCACATTATAAATTATCCTTCTTTTGTTTATGACAGCTTCAAGACTGTTATATTAGATTGCTGCACTGATTTTTACTTCCACTGTTGTATTTTTCCAGCTATACAGCTTATTTTGCATTCTATTGAATTCTATTGAATGCAAAAATCAGAGAAGATCATGTAAATCATACAATAATCTTTACTTATTACATTATTTGCATGTCCACTGTATCTGAATTCTCGTTACTTCTATTATTAAGAATTATTTGTATCAGAAATGATTTTAAACTGAAGTAAAATATAAAAAGAATTTCCTTTTTTTTTTTTTTGTCTTTTTATGAAAGAACGAATCTCAAAGCACTGTAAGATTTTCTGCTTTAGTAAAAATTCTGACTTTCATTCTGGTTCCCAGCTCCACCTTACAGATGGCATTTTGGGCCTTGATGGGCTGAGAAGTCTATTTTTCAAGCAGATTTACTGTGCAGTGCGGAGTTTCTCTGCATCAGCTAACTTGGGCAAATAGTATATATGTGGATAGAACTCAACTGAAGTAAATCCTCTTATTCCATGACTGAATTCATTATTTCAGGGAGCTGAAAAACAAGAACAGTAAGTAGTCATCTTCTAACAATATTAGTCATATTGCTTCTTTGAAGTAAGGACAACTATGTCAAAATTGCAAGCATGTGGCTTCAAAGTCATTTCATAATCAATGTGACTACGTTTATCAAAATAAATGCCTGAACTTTATACAAATACAGTCATACCTGCCATCAGTGATATGGATTAGCAGTGTTTCTGTCACATTTTGCTCAAAAGGGATTGAGTGGAGTTATGTTTTTTAAATTTAGTCCACTACAACTTTTACTGACAAAATGCAGAAGATACCAAACAATGCTTAAGGTATTAAGTCAGTCTGTCGGTAAGTCCTGACTTTGGGAATAACTGATACACACATTTTTAGGATTAAACAAAGGAGACATGGAGGACTTCCAAAAGCAGACATTATTCTTAACCCCTCCTAGTCATTATCACATTAAATTTTCAGTGAACTACAATGCATTTGTCATTGCACAACAGTCACATGACATCTGCCCTGAAGGCACATTAGATGCATTTTTGTAGTAGAATTCTTGGAAAGTCAATTGTTTAAAAAAAAAAAAACAAAAAATGGTGTTGCTTTTCAAAAGGACACCTAGAAAATCACTGTTCTGAAATGTCCTAGCTTTAGCAGCACTGCTAAAGTTTTAACAGTTGCATTGTTTTGTTGTTAACCACTGGTTTAAAAAGTTACAGTTATACATTTGAAATCTCTTTTCTAGAAAAATATATTACCATTTCAAGCCAGAAACAACATGATTTGCTTTCTGTCATATGACTGTTTACAAGTTTTGTTTTAAGACCTGAGAGTTGATGAAAAGGTTTTTAAAGTCCAGTACTAAAGCACTGATCGTCATACCAAGTCCTTGAAATCAGAGAGGTATTTAGCTGTGTAACCACACAGTTATTCAAGCTTGAGATCTATAAAGGAACATATGATCAGAGAATCTTTTCAAAAAGAATGATCACTTACTTCGTGACTTTTCACAAAACAAAGAAAAAATCCAAATCTTTTGTCAAGCTTTGAAACGCTTTTTTTTTTCTGGTAAATCATAATAAGTGAAAAAGAGTAGTACTTATTCAAACAAATCACGCAAAGAGAAATGCACAAAGTTCTGTAAGAGAAACTCACTTGTTGCAACTGTAGGGTCATAACCAAGTCAGCTATCAGCTTCTACCTGTCACTGTCTTCTTCCATACAGAAATGACTGAAAGGATCATGTCAGCCTAAGCTGCCTCATCTAAATTACTGCAATGTGAGGTGCAATGTTGCTTGAATCGTGGAATAAAATTAAGTGAAGTATTATTAAATAAAAAGACCAAAGAACAATAAATTGGAGTCTAGGAAAGTAATCAGGAGCATCTGCCCTATGCTGCCTTGATCTCATTCTCTTGCTTCAGCATCTGATAGTGGTGACTCTCAGGCGCACTGTATGTACTTACTTGTCTCTTCAGTTAGATGTGTCACTATCACTCTCTATCTATTCTTTTTGCAGATAAAAACATATATTTTTGTTTTATTTTGTTTGAATTTTGATGTGTTTAATAGTGCTCTGGATCCTGAAGCTATGTGATTAATATAATGAAATCTAAAATGAAATCTAAAACTTTTATGAGCTGTTTTCTAGTCTCTCTTATAGTTATAATGGAAGAGAGACAAAGATATATATATGGTAATTTCTTTAGGGATATCATATATGTCCAAACTCTCGGTCACTTCTCTTTTATAACAATATAATAAAAACAGGCCAGAACCAATCACCTATGTTCCCTGACATCATCATCTTAAATATTCTCTTGCAGTATTTTCTGAGTTCATATTTTCCCCTAATTATACTTTGTATCTGGAGGTCCTCTTCTTTTGCTTGATTTCTGTCAAACACAACATTGTCAGAGATGTTTCCTATGCCTTTTTTCTTAGATGTAAGCATAATCAAGACATAATTTTCACCCTATTTTTCAAATGCATCTGACATGAGATTTTTCCTGAAATATTCATCTTTCATCTTCTGAGATCATTCCTTTCAGTCTGTCTTCCTACTTTAATTTTGCTTTCATTGAGTATGTCAGAATATCTTATCTATAATCTAAATTTCTATATGTTTCATGAAGTTCTTAGCTGTCAGCTTAATGGCTAAAATAGAATTCTTAATTTAGACAAGCCTGAGAGCTCTTTGCTTTCTTTTTTTCCATATATCAATGAATAATTCTATCTTCCTCCTCAGATACAAAACATAGGACTTATCTCACATAGTAGCTCTAATGCGTTATAGTCAGGATACACATAAATTCTTTCAACATAATTGCTCGAGAGACATAGCCTTTCAAAATGCACAGCTGCTGCATTCCTCATATTCTGAATCTGATTTTGTGTCTTTCTTGGTGTGCCATTTTTAATCCATCCTTTATAAATGCAGTTCCACCTGTTCATCCACAACTCTACGCTGAAAATATCTCCATCCTATTTTATTCATCACATCATTCTGCGACTTCATCGTTGTTGCCACATCTAATATTAACACTTGTCTTCATGACCATGCCCTGCATGTAATATTGTCACTGTGCCTATCTTCTTTCATTCATGCTTCATTAATGTTTTGATGCTGTTTGATTGTCCACAGATCAAAATGATCCACCCTTCTTATTTTGTGATGTTGTTCCACGTATTTGTGAGGAGCCAGATGTACTCTCACTCCTCCAGAACCTTCAGTCTCTCCTTTAAGTATGATGCTTGTACAAACACACAGAAAATTAAGTCCTCTGTACTTCTTTCTTAATATCTATCCCGATTCCCTTTTTTTGTTTCTGTTCTATATGTTTCTGTTCTGTTTATATGCATGTGCTATTTCTTGTTATGCATTTAGTTCTAATTTGAAGAAGAGGGGACATCCATTTTATTTTTACTTGTGGCTTATTTCTCCATGATTTGGGATCTAAATATTATGGAAACAAATGAAACCCCTTATGCAGTTAGGAAGCAAGTTTTTGTTTCATTAGAATACATAGGATTTAGGGCTCCTGGGAAATGTTATTGTTCATCCGTTTCCAATTCTGATTTCTGGTTTGAAAACCAAATACAGGAAGTCCACTTGTGGAGTCCATGTTTGTTTTTTTTTCAGAATTATGCACAATGACTTGTGACAGTTTCAATGAACATTCCTCTCTACAATAAGCAAACAGATATTTGAGTAAGTGTATGCACGTTATGCCAGAGAAGGGAGAGTCTGAGCAGTCTTTTCTCATCCACATCAGAAGTTCCTTTTACTAAAATACATACATCATTTTGACAGAAAAGCAAGATGCAGCAAAAGCAGTCTGGAAATAGCTTTAGTAATCAATTCATAAAATACTCTAATACCATGGAAGAGAAGAGTTCCTGAGAAAACTCTCTAAAAAGATACTCAACATAAAATCTTTCACTCCTGTTACATTCAATCAGAATGTTTATAGTGTTCCTTTAAGTACAACTTCATTCCTCTACTTCTTCGAACATAAAGTGAAAAGCACAGATTGAAAGCACTGCTGGAATGTGATTGACTAGCTTCCTAAAATATTCAATTTAAGAACTTTGGCAACTGATGGCATTCATGAGAATTCAAACTAACTTTTAAGAATTTAGTGAACTTTTCTCCCCTCAGTTCACCGGAAGTGTTATTCTTTTCTTCCTCTATTTGTGTATAAATTTGAACCAATTACATATCCAAGTAGCTCTGGGTTAGCTCAGTCATTTTCAAGTGTCTCAGGTTATAAGGGCATACGAAAAGACAATGAGTATCTTCCAAATCTTGTAGTCAGACGTGACCTTTGACTGTAGTCCCTATTGATAATAACCACAGTGTCCTCAGCAGGTCTAAATTAAATTCACTTCTGCTACATAGGAACAGGTACGTGATAGCATTCCTTGAAAAAAAAAGCACTTTCATTTATAATCCAAATTTCCAAATAGTAGAGATACCCTTTCGAAAAATCTGTACAAGTGTCTAGTTCCTGTAGATCTGTAAGATTCTTCATTCTCCAGATGTCTGAAGAAGAGTTATCATTCCTCAGTCACCTTACTGACAAACCATCCCTTTTTCAATGTCATTGGAATATCATTCTTATGCATTCTTTGGCCTCTTGAGTCCTCAGCAATACAATTATGTCACTATGGCATCTTGAAAATGATGCTGACACTTTTTCATAGACAAAACGCTTATCCAACTTCCAGATAACACAAGTGGTGGTTTATGATAAAGAACCTGAACATATTACTTAATGACACAAAAGAGATTATCCTTTCGGGTACTTTCAATTTTGTTTCATAGTACTTCAAAATAGTAATTAATTAATAGGCAAGTGACTGAGAGGGAAATTTCAAATTAAAGAAAGTATGGCTTTTTTGTTTGTTTGTTTGTTTTCAGGAATTGGTGGTATTGGGCAGGAAGTTGTCAGGATACACAGGAAACAGACCTACATGGTAACCACTATGCAAAGACCACATATAAAATATAAGCATCTTTGGTAAAAATAAAATCTCCCCAAATCGAAGGATACAATAATTAATTCCAGTAGCAGCGTTGACACTTAGCTTTATAAAGGCTTTCTATCACAAGATTGAAAAGTACAGACTCATCACACAGAGGAGCAATACAAATCAGTTTAATGTTGACTTTTGTTCCAAAAACATTCTCTCTGATAAGTTTTAATAGCATAGTGTATGATTTTTGACTTAGTACCACAGATAAGTATCATTCATCATCTATTCGTTACGAAGATCCAGAATCATATACAGGATTGTTAATTACAGTATTTTGACCATCTTTTTTTTTTTTTAAAGATAGGAATCATATGATAAATTTAAGAAGATTTAATCCACAATAAATCTTCTCAAAAACTGTACTTAAAAGTAGTATTCATTTTCAAAATCAGAAAGCATACAAAACCTCATTTCACCATGGTAAAAATTTTGTCCTACTAAAAAGAATATTAATCTGAGGGTAATTCTGTCAATACAGACAGTAAAGTCATTAATTAGAATTTTATGCCTTACTGGTTGGAATATATCTTTTCTCACAAAACAAAGCACAGAGGAATAGTTACAGATTGCAAAATTTACCCAGTAATAAAACTGACTGTATGAGGCACTGGGTGTGAAATACATGGTTACCCACTGACATAATGCTTCCATTTTACCTGCCTAGCAGAGAAAAAGGCAAAAGGTAAAGAAGAGATATTAGTAACCAAAGATGGTGTTTCACTCTCCATCTGGATCTTACTGTAGTTTGTGCTGTCACTCAGCATTACTTCATCTGTTTTCTTAAAGACATCTTTTTTTTTTCATTCTCTTACAGCTTAAATGAAACTATAGCTTTATTTCAAGTCTAAATGTTTGTGACACCTTTAGACTAAATTATGGTTATTCACACTAGTGTTACGGAAAGCACAATATGTTGTGCTGACCTATGTCTCATTGTTATGAACCTGATAGCTTTTTAAAGTTTTAGATTCATTACTAGCATATGGGATTCAGAAGTGGTATATTTAGAAAAAAATGTAGTGGGGATGGACAAGGATAAAAATTCCATATTCTCTCAGTGGTTGGTTACCACTGTGTCTGGAAATAGTCATGACTCAGTCAAGAATGACATAGATTACTCCCTATGTATGTTTGCATCAAGTGTATTCTTAGTGTACGGACAGATATAATATGTGAATGGGTCTTTGTTGGATGGAGATACTTTTCACCAAATTATCGTATGGGAGGGCAGTGCACCACATCTTATTCACACAGAGGTGAAATTCAGATGCCAAAATTAATACCTGACCCATCAAAGTTACAATTTTTTCTTTAAGGAAATGAATGTTTCAGTTGAAGGAACAGTAAAACAAGTCCTAATGAAAGTATAAGGCAGAAAGAATTAAAGGAAAACATATCATATTGACATTCAAGACTGGAGATTAATAATATAGCTAGCAATCACACCAAGATGTGTCTAAGATTCTGTCCTAAAATGAACTGCATGCAAAAGTTGTACTCTTCTACGTTGCACATATTGCCATAGAAAGACCTTCCAGTTTTAATCTTGATGTCAGAAAATAAAGCATTTTTTCTTTAACTTATTGATCAGGTTTTATAAATTTGCAACTCAGGCAGCATGGTAACAAACATTTTTTTTTTTTTTGGCTTTTTTTTGTTTAGAACAGCTTTGAGCTCTGGGGGATTGCCAGGATTTTTCATCCAGGACTGCTTAGCAGATTTATAAGTGGGTATTGCAATGTGCTAATGAGTGCTCTGTCTCCTCAGAACAATTTACAGATCACCTTAACTGCTGCAAAATATTATCTCTTTGGAAAATACTTGGATCAGCTTCAGAACTAGCAGTGGTAGGGCTGAGGGCTGAGGATGTGCTTTCTACTGGGGAATCCAAAGCATTCCCAAGGTATTTGCTTTAGATCTTTTTTGACAGATAGATTAAGATCTGCTTATTGCATTTCTAAGATTACAGGTTTAATGAACACACCTAGTAGTTCTGACTGGTTTATTCTCCTAATGCAATTATTTAAGAAACAAAGGGATTCAACATGCCAACTTATAGCACAGATGTAGCACAAATGTAGCCTGCCCAGAAAATAAAAGAAAATGGGAAAACTGGGGAGTTTGCATGAGCAAGAGATGTGTGGATAACAGGCAGAAGTGGCATGGAGAATATATTATTATATTATGTAGTACTTTTATCTGCTTATAATCATAGAATAGAATATAAGCTTATACACCAAAGCAGTGTATTTATGGTAGGTATGGAGTGCTTGGAAAGCTAAAGATTTTGGGATGAAAGCTGAAAAGGTGTGAAGCAAAAGTCCATTTGGATTAAAGAGTCAATACATACATAGACAACCATTGAGTGTAACTGGCTTTGGATTAAGCAGTTATACGGGATAAAGCACCATTAGTTTTTGCGCTTGAATTAAGGTTATATATTTGATGGCATGTTTAGTAAACTTCTGGGTACTACTGTGAATTCATTTCTACAAATCCCTGGAACCATGATCGAATTTCACAACACAAAAAGCTACCTTCTCATATTTAATTAGACAATTAACCCCTAATAGATATATTTGTAAGCAGCTCTCTACGTGGCAGATGACTTTTGATGTACAATTGTTTACCTGTGATCTAAGTAACACAAACATGAAAATTTTCCAGCAGAAACAGCAAAAACAAACCAAAAATTTACCCATGACTGTCAATAAAACTTAATGATCATTTATACCATACTACTGCAACATTTCATCAAACACAAAATGCTATAAATGCTTCACATGTCTGACTTTTAATACACTAGTTGTGAATTTCTGACAGTTTTTAGACAGCAAATTCAGAAGCCTGGTAGTCATACAGTCCCACCAAGCATTTCCTGGTATTATTATTGCTCAAAATCATATTATTTTTATTATCGTATATTTCTACTATCATAGCTAAAGTGCAGTCTATAAAAAAGATCAAACAGCTCTTGAGACAAAATTAGGCACATTCCTTAGATAAAAACAACCAGAAAAACAACAGAGTTTTTTTGTATAATAATGTGCTCCTTGTTCTAGAAAAAAAAAAGAAAAAAAAAAAAAGGATTGCATGCTTCTTAAAAGCACTAAATTCAAACTGTGAGTGCAAGGCAGACCTCCACACTTCTTCCTTCCACCTATTTAAAGCCTAGACATTTATCTATTGCTCACGTGAGTACTGGCATGCTTCTACTAAATATTTTTATAAGAAAAGGATAATGTTTTTTCATCCAGGCAAGATTTACATCAGGTGGGAAGAATTTGAATTCAGAAAACAGTAATTAAAGGGAAGAGAGAGACAGACTGAGACAGAAAGAGATAAAGAGAGACAGAAAGAGACTGCATTTATAAAAAAAGGTTCAAAAAGTCTCAAGTATATGAAAACACAGACCCTAAATGAAAAAAGCCATTGCATCTTTCATCACAGACTACAAACTTAATGGGCCCTAATTCAGTTCCCCACTGTAAAATCTTCCCTCAACACTGGTTTTAAAGTTCCAAAATGAACATTAGTATTTTTTTTCACAAATTCAGCTCTTAAAGAGATAGATTCCATGAAATTCAAAGTCAAATAGGAAACTAAGTTCTAGGCACCATGCTGAGAAATTAATTAGAACACATTTTTATAAACACACTCCAAAATAAATCCTCTTCCTTCTTAGAAGACCTCAGCATTACCTTGGTTAACACTAAATTGTGCATAAATTTTCCTGTAATTGCACCGTTAAATTGTTTCTTCAGAGCGATCTGAATGACTGAAACAGGAAAATAAATGTATATTGTTGATTTCAGTTATCTACTTCCAAACCATATGGCTGTTTGCACATCCCGCTCTTTCATCCAATCACCCTGATTATAGCTTAATGCATAAAACATCATAAACCACAGGCTGACCACAAAGTACTTGAAAGTGCAACAGCTTTTTTTTCTTTGTTTCATAAATGAAGTCTCATCTACATGCAGTCAAAAGCTATCTAACAAGGATTTCTTAAATAATTAGCACAGCAAACTTTAGTAAGAAGATTCATTCTGATTCTCAGAAGGCAGAAGTCCTATGTTTGTCTCTATCCCCATACTTTTGAGACTGTAATTTGATTTGGATTAGGACTAGCCTTACTCTTTTGCTAGGGTAGCCCTCTTATTTCCAGCAAGTATTTTCCTTTTGCAGCCAGCAAGCTGCAGCTTCTGCAGCTATTCAGATGAACACTGTGAGATGTACTTCAACAAATGGAATCCAATGATAATTTTATGAACACAGCACAAATTCCAAGAAAGCGTCCCTGCTGATCTGTAAAAGCTTTAATGTATTGGCGCAGTAAGTTAAGGTGAAAAAATGTTCTGGAGACTCCCTGCAAATTTCACAAAAAACAGAGAAACCCTAAAGTGCTTTCAAAATCTTCACTGATTTTAACACACTTTTTCTGTTTCTTTACTAAAACAGATGTAATCTTCAATGAAAATGCTTCTGATTAGTACTGAGAATCTTCTCCAAAACTTAAAATGTTCTCAAAATAAGTGCAAATGTTTGTAAGCCCAGTTCAGAACTTACAGTGAACTAGAATCCAAAACACGAGTGTCTGAGCACATGTGTTTTGGAACAGAAGTACAATTACCTGGTAATGAATAAAAAGATTTCTGCTTCTAAACTCTATTATGGTACCTTGTATCTAAATGCTTTCTAAATTTTTTGGTTATAGTAATGAGGACCAGATGACAAAACAGCGATGTTATGTCCAGTAGTATGCAAACTGATTACAGTATACCAGACCTTTCCATCTATCTTACTGATGTACCTCTAATCACTATTTTCCCTTTGGTTTAGGCCACTTTATTTATACATTCAAAGTGAGGTATCTCAGGTATAAGATTATAAATAAATGAAAATAAATATATTTAATTTTCAAAACCAAATCAGTCTGACATTTTAGAAAGTGTCTTTCAAACATTTCTTAGGAAGAACAACTAGAAATTAAATTATGTGTGCCCTAATTTTTCTTGCAATGTGCATGAAGTGTTAACATCACTTAAAACTTCTGGTATCTCTGTGATATCAGAAGCACAGCTATTTGGAATCATTGATATTTACATGCAGTTCTCAGCAATAACACAACTACGATAAATGCCACAGCTCATGGAAACAGGAAACACTTGCCCCCCCATAAAACAAGCATTTAAAAAGCATAATGAGTTAGTTATTATGCAGTGACAGCACTCAGTTAAATTTGGTCCATAATCTACCAGGCTGTACATTTAACCATGCCATAATCTCCAATACATTTTCAGCTATGTACTCATTCTAGATGCTTTTCAGCAACTGAATTGCTGTGTAGCCATTTGTTCTTACACAGCTTTCTAAATCTAATCTCCTTCGAAGTGACTGTGTTGGCTGCACTGCTACTGTCACCACTGCATTGCTTCACAGGCATTGCACAGACATGGAAAGTCAAAAATGGAGATTAGATTCCTGAAAAAGAAAATAAGATATATTTGTTGCATGTGTTTATAAAGCATTAAATTTCAGAGTTGTCTCTAAACATTACTTGAGAAACGTATCAGTTTGGAAGTGTTTTAAATGAAGTGGGAGTTTCCTGTATCTTTCCCTTTTGATTGCTCCCTCCTCTCATTTTCCCCTTGTCTCAACTAATACAGTGCTTGTATTGAGGCTTGCTGTAGCATAAGCCTGATTTTGATGCACAGTCACCCTTCTTTGGGATAGAGAGGAGGACTGTTTCTCAAGGGACTGTATAGCAATCCTCTGTCCTCCTTTTGACTCCATGTGAGTTTTCAAGTATGAGAGGAAGACAATTCCCTTCTTTGTGAGATTTTATATCTCTTTATGTTTTAGCTTTTTTTCTTGCTCTGAAGTCTTCTTTCTATGTCTGTGTATCTTGAGAAAATTAGCAAGAAATATGAATTTTAACACACAGCTGGTATAAAAATTGTATTTAATTCTTCATCTTTTTTAGTCACTACAGTATTCCAGCCATTCCTTAATGTATAAAGAAAAACAATTATCTTTAAATAATTACTTTTTCCCACACATTAGCTACATGTTACAAAAAGACTACAATTTACTTTCCATTAGAAAGGGGAACTAAAAAGTTACTCTTGATGAAAGAGCATTATTATATTTCAAGAGTTTTTTTGCTCACTTCCAGACTGCATGAAAATAGAAGATCTTATCTAAAGAGCTTACTCTGTTTGTTCCAGCTGAAATCAAGATACAGAATTAATTTGACATTAATTTCATGGAAACCAGTTGAAATTAGAGTGTCCAGGCTAAGAACTGTGTCTTCCTTCCCTTTTTCATATCCACTCCAATTATAACTTTTCTAGGAAATCCAGTGAAGCTACAGTCTACTGACCAGGTGCAGAGAAAAAAATGAGTACATTTTCTGCATAGAATAAAAACGATGACATCCTTTTATCAGGCTTACTGAAAAGTAAAATCCTAACAGCAGTACTTACAAGCAAAACCACTAGTAGTTCTCTGACACTACACACCATCCCCCAGGTCTTCCTGAAGAGCTCTCAGCAAAGGAGGCAGCTGGGTAAGTATGACGCAACTGTATAGCTTTGTGCCATTAGCAAAAAAGGGGGGTTACACTGCAGTAAATTATGGAATTGGGGTTGCAATAATATAAAGCAGGGAAGAATCTATCTACTGCAGTGTACACCAGCCTATCTCCTTCTTCAGAATCTCCTCTTTACTTTTCCTGTCTCTAACTGCCAATGGAAGTTTTACAAAAATGGGAGGCAAATGCTTAAAGCTGGCTTGACCATTTGTGCAATTTGGAAGTCACTGCAGCACAAATAATGAATCTTTATTACACTCCAAACTGCTGAAATCATAAAATTGATGTATGTTCCCAAAAAGCCTTCATGTTTTATTTTTCTCCTGTTATCAAATTTGGACAGATTGTACATTTTAGGTTTTATCTCTTCCCTCCCAGAATGAAGACCAATGCAATTATCTTTTTCTTGAATTTCTTCACACGACTGTTCACCTTACACAAAACTTCTAAACCTAGTGTACTTTTGTCATGTTTAGTGCATGCTATTATCAGTATGCACCATACATAGCTGCAAACACGCATGTGACTATAAATGCCTGTAGCATGTCAGCATTTCTTCCCTTTATGAGACAACTGTAATTCCACCACTTTAATGTGAGTTGTCACTACAACAGCAACATGTTGTATATTGAATAGAAACAATGACTGTCTACCGAAAACATGGATAAGCTACACAGCACAGCCCATTATGTTCATGTATGCTCCACATTTTAACCCACTCTAAATCATGATGAAATTAGCCACAAGCACACCTGCTCAAACTTACCAAATGTATGCTGATATTCAGCTATTGTTATTTAGAAGCTGTCTTTATCCTGATCTAACAGTCTGACTGGTTTGTCAAATAAAATAATCAGTATCTGTTTTGACAGAATTCAAACTAATGTTAACACACTAAATGCACCAAAAAAAGTCTTTGCAAGCAAAGAGTGTTGACAACATTTGTCACTTTAAACACTTTTTGGCAATAGCTCAGCTTGTTAACAGGCAATGAAAGACTGCTCTATTAAGCTCAGGGTGATGCTAAAATGGCTTCATACAAGACGATAGCAATTTTCCTTAACACCAAGTGAGGCTGCCTGTTGAGAAAGGCCATGGCACGCTGCAGGTCTTTGCTATTCATAGGTATTGATTGTAATGAGGAAGACATTTTATTGCTATCTAACATTATACTGAGTTACATGAACAGCTATGCTTTTATTAAGCATTGGGAGTCATATAAAAATGACTTAGACTACTGCTTATTTTAATAGCAATTCCTTTTAATTTTAACTGAAACATCATTCCATACAAATAATAAAATAGATTACATAATCCTTTGTTTTTAATTTTAAGACAGCCTTTGAAAAGAAGACAATTTCATAAGCACTACCTTGTAGAATCCAACTATTGCTTTCATCAGTAAAATGTTTTTCCTTGTCAGAACTAGATTAATATTTTCTGCTGTGTGAAATCCTGAATTTTTGGCAGTTATCCAAAGTATTGGAACCTGGCCTCTGCCGGTATTTCAAGAAACCATTAATGAAGCATAAAAGTATAAAAAAGAACAACAGAAGAGTACTGCTAACAGGGGGGGAAATGCAAACCTGGTCAGTGTCCAGAGAAGTAGAGAAAATCACAGCCTCAGCTCTCTGAACTCGCTCTGCATTCTGCAGAATCCAGACGCTGGGCTGCACAATAGTATTTTTATGTGGGTATCAATGTCGCCATCATGACATAAATCTCTGGTGGAGGAATGCTTAAAACTCCTCAGATTAAACATCCTGCTAGCCCAAACCTGGTAAATGCAGGACATGGAAACAAGTTTTATTCTATTTCATACTGGAGTTAAATTACACTGCCTAGATAATTATTTCTGCTGGAGGTAGGAGGTCTCATAAAAACAAACCTCTGAAGGAAGTTTCTATGTAATACCTTCTAATCAGCCTGTTGAAGGACTTTAAATGCTAGGAGTCCTTGTTGATGGAGTGGTTGCAGCTTTGCCCTTTCCCGCACCTAGAACATCTGAAAGAGATTTCTGCTTTAATTTTTTTCTGTATTGCCCCTGAAATTTTCTACTTCCATTTTGTAAAAAGTGTGCATGCAATTAATTCTGTTCTAGGTTACTTCTTCATTGACATATGTGTTTCTGAGATCTTGTCAAGGATGCTTTCATCTACACACTAACATCCTCTTTGTATCATAGCACATATTTCTGACTCATAGGAGGGCCTCCATCAAGTCCATAATGATAGGAAATGATTTTTCTGGGGAAAGTTACAACATCCACACATTCAAAGAGCTGTGCTAAAAGACAAGCCTTCTTTGGTCACTAAAAAAGATAGCTTGTTTATATGTATGTTTAATGAAAAGTGATCTGTTTGAAAAATCACCTCCAAAAGTAATGCTTCCTATTTTATTATGTTGGCCCACGATGTCAGAGGCATTACGTGTTGTTTGCCGTGTGACAGATGGCAGCAGAGGGGTAGTCTGACAGAATGGTGTCTGACGTGGAAGTGCATACAAAAAAGTGTGTCACTGGATTTCTCCAGATAGAAAAAATTGCATCCATTGACATTCAACAATACTTGCTGTAAGTTTATGGAGATCAAGCAGAGTATGTGAGCATAGTGAGGTTGTGAGGAGATGCGTTTCAGCAGTGGTGACAATGACATGAAAGACAAGCTGTGTTCTGGATGGCAATGCACAAATGTCACACCACAAAAAAAAGTGTCTCCATCAGCTCATCCATGCAAATTAGCAGAATGTGAACAGGGAACTGTGCACAGAGCTGAATATCAGCTTCAGTGTGTTGGAAATGATGATGGTTACATTGGAATATTGCACAGTTTGTGCCAGCTTGGTCAAACGAATGCTCACAAAGAACAGAAAGAACACCACATGCAAGTTTGTCTGAATCTATTGAGCCAATACTAGGCTGAAGGTGACAGTTTCCCGAATCACATCATTACCAGTGACGAGACAACTGTCAGGCCAGAGAAGAAGACATTTCTCTTGCAACATGATAATGCCAGGCCCATACTAGTTTCAAGATCATGGTGCACATTGCCAGTCTTGGTTGCACTGCCCTACCAAGCTCAGCATGGAGTCTGGATTTGGCACCTTCTGACTTCCATCTGTTCAGTCCAATGAAAGATGGACTGAGTGGGCAATGTTTTCCTAGAAAGAACACTACTATAGCAGCTGTGAAACAGTTAGTCACCTCCACTGGTGCAGATTTTTACAAGCACAGCATGATGGATCTTTCTTGTTCATTGCTGGCAAAAATGCATAACTAATGTGGTGACTATGTTGAAAAATAGTGTATTGTAATTGAGAATTTATCGAAAATAATTATTACGCTTTTTGCATGTGTTGCAGCTCCCATGGAAATGAATAGGAGGCAACCTACGTAATATTTTGAAAGACTGTTGGATTGTAACTGTGATGCTGCAGTTTCACTTCAGTAAATTCCATTTGATTTTAACAGAATCAAACTAGGCTAAAACTGTTGTGAGGTGAACATGAAAGTGGGCCCAGCTATCTGCATAGACTGAAAAGTTTTATAGTCAATCTCAGTCTTTATTTGGCTGGATGTATATGGTGGGTTCTCTATTCACTGGAGGAGCAAGGTGACTACTTCTACGGCTTTTATTAAGTTACCACTATGTCTGAAGTCTAAGAATAGTCTTGAAATCAGTAATAAGACTTCTCTCCATCACTATATTCTTGTATCCTCTTTTCCTTCCTCCACAAATCTTCCCTACCGGTACACAGGAAAACTGGTTTGTCAGAAGAGGTGGAGAACGTCAGAGAAGACCAGGCTGCAACACAAAGTCTAGTGCCCCAAATGCGGCTACAACATCCAACATTTCCGAAATCTGAGATATCTAGGGTTGAAGCTTAATGTCCCAAAATTTCTTCTATAGTCAAAGAAAAATAATACCCACACTTCCCCAGACCAATTCAGGTTCTAACGATCTCCTCTAATGGTAGATGATTCTCAAATATCTATCCCTCCATCTCCATAATCTTAAGCACTGCCTAAAGTTAAGGTTGAGTCTGGACTGTGTTGCCAACAATTAAGAGCTCGTATTTCTTCATGTATGTAGGTTTGGTATCAAGATGAGATTTTAAAATATTAATACATGTACAAAGAGGAAGAATCACAGAATTACAGAATCTGGAAGGAACTTCAAGAGATCATCAAATCCCACCCTCCTGTTAAAGCAGGTTCCCTGCAGTAGATTGCACAGGTAGGCATCCAGACAGGTCTTGAATATCTCTGAAGATGGAAAGCCCACAGTCTCTCTGGGCAGCCTGTTCCAGTGTTCTGTCATCCTCGCTGCGAAGAAGTTATTCAGCATATTCATGTGGAACTTCCTATGTTCAAGTTTTAAGCCATTACTCCTTGTCCTATCACTACACACCACCAAGAAGAGTC
This sequence comes from Numida meleagris, assembly GCF_002078875.1. NCBI lineage: Eukaryota > Metazoa > Chordata > Aves > Galliformes > Numididae > Numida > Numida meleagris. The sequence goes on from NC_034409.1 coordinate 144,919,628, forward strand.
TGGACTTGTCATTTGCATCCTGCATTTCAGATATTTATAAACATTTATCCCCTGTCAGTCTTCTTTTCCCAGGCTGAACAGCTGCGGCTGTTTAGTCTGGGGAAGAGGAGGCTGAGGGGAGACCTTATTGCTCTCTTCAAATACCTGAAAGGTGATTGCAGCAAGAGCGGGGTTGGTCTCTTCTCACTGGTGACAGGTGACAGGAAAAGGGGAAATGGCCTCAAGTTGCACCAGGGGAGGTTTAGGTTGGATATTAGGAAAAACTTATTTTCAGAAAGGGTTGTTAAGCACTGGAACAGGCTCCCCAGGGAGGTGGTTGAGTCAGCATCCTTGAATGTGTTTAAAAACCATTTGGATGTGGTGCTCGGGGACATGATTTAGTGGTGGGTTGTTAGAATAGTATGGTTAGGTTGTGGTTGGACTTGATGATCTTGAAGGTCCTTTCCAACCTGAGCAATTCTCTGATTCTATGATATGGGAGATGCTCCAGGCCCATAATCATCTTTGTGGCCCTCTGCTGGACTCCTTCTAGGGGATCCCTGTCTTTTGTGAACTGGAGGAGCCCAGAACTGGACACAATAGTCTAAATGTGACCAGGGCAGAGTAGAGGGGGAGGATCACCTCCCTCAGCCTGCTGGCCACGCTCTTTTTAATGCATCCCAGGATACCATTGGACTTCTTGGCCACAAGGGCACACAGCTGGCTCATGGCCAACTTGTTGTCCACCAGAACACCTAAGTCTTTCTCTGCAAAGCTACCCTCCAGCAGGTCATTCCCTAACCTGTACTGATGTGTGCGGTTATTTTTCCCCAGGTGCAGGACTCTACACGTGCTCTCGTTAAGCCTCATCAGGTTCCTCTCCATCCAATGCTCCAGTCTGTCCAGGTCCCATTGAAAGGCAGCACAGCTTTCTGGCATGTCAGCCACTTTTCCCATGTTTATATCATCAGCAAAATGCCAGCTCCCTCAGCACATGTGGTGCATCCCATCAGGGCCCATGTATTTGTGCACAATGATTTTGGCTACATGGTCTCTGACCATATCCTGCTTGACCAAAGAGAAGTCTTCCAATCCCCAGACTCTCCTCTCTTACCTCCAGGGATAAACAGTTTTCTTCCCATAGTTAAAGAATGAGACTAGGGACCACAGATTTTGAAAAGTAGTTTTCATTTTACTATTCAATCTGGGTATTCTTATTTTCCTTATTGCAAAAGTAACTCACTTCCACCTTTTGTTAGCAAATACAACCTCTCACACCTTCAAATGTTTGCTGTTTTGAGTCACTGTCCACATCCACAAGTTAGACTAATAGTAAATCTGTGTAAATTTAACCATGTGGCCTGTGAGGATCATGTGTTTTCATTTCCATCTCCAAGCATTATCTCTAGGTGAACGGCAGTTGTCCTCACTCGGCTCCTGCTCTGTTGCTGCCTGGGGATAAATGCTGGGATAAATGACAGTTTCTTTAAAAGTCCGATTTTCTTAGTAGAGAAATCCCAGATTCCTTTGGTGAATACTTTTCAAATATCCCTAGTGATACCAAAGTTCTGCCAAGTTAGTGTATACTGTAGCCTAAATTGCTTAATGCTTAATAATGCTTGTATACTGTAGCCTAAATTGCTTAATTGTGTTTTCTCTGAAAATATATATGTACAGATTTGATAAGAAAAAGCTTTCAAGATACTTTTATGTGACCTGAGAGGTACAGACTACTGTATCTTCATTTTTAGAGGTGAAAGATGTAGCAATATTTGAGATGTGATCTGTTCAATGGAAGAAAAAGTGTCACGAGGGCCACTGAAATGTGGCACTCACAGCAGAGAAATATTAAAAAACTCTCAGTGCTTATGGTTTTAAGTTTCCCTCATCCATCTCTGTTTCCAAAAGGGTTTTTAACTTTCAGAGAAATAATCTTCAAATGGCTGTTAATGAAAGAATAACATACTCTGTGATGATTGGAACTGGTCAGCTCTAAGGTATGTGCTGTCATGAACAGAGGGTGCATTAAATATTGTATCACAGTCAGGAATTTAATTCTACTACTTTTATTTATATATTTTCCTAAATATTTTCCTAAAGTATTTACTGATCATTTTCAAGTTTTACTGCCATTATTATGGCCACTGTAGTTTAACTCCAGAAGCAACTGACCTCAGAGATGGATAAAGGACTAACTCCAAACACGTTTTATGGTTGTTCTGACCTTTGCAGGTCTTAAAGACATTATTTACTAGTCTGATATTCTCTATCATTTCTTTTCCACAACAACAAATTCTTACTAGATGAAACATGAAGCCAATTGACTAAATATGTATCTTTAATACATTGAATATACGTTATGCATATGTGATCATATAGATATAGACCAGTTTCTTGTGAAGACAGGTTACTTAATTTACCTAAAGATACAGATAATGACTAATATTCACAAAATAATGGATTCGAAATTCTTACGTTCAGTTCATCTGGTTTGACTTTTAGAGTCACACAGCTTCTTAGCTGTGGATCATGGGTTAAAGCCTCTTTTCTGACACATAACCAAGGCTGCAGCACACATACAGATCTTAAAATCTTGTGAACTTGGGCTCACCATCCTGTGCTACATACTTAAATAATGCAGAAAAAAACTAAAGATTTTCATCCTCTGCCCAGTAATTGGGGATCCTATGAGAGAGAATATTTGTTATTTACAGAATTAGTTTATCATAACTTATGTTTGTTTTTTGGGGGGTTGTTTTTATTTTTTAGTAATAGCTGTTGTGCTGTTGTACATATGAGCTCAGTTTGATGTTGCATTGTTTAGTGGTAGACAGAGATAATACAAAACATAATGCAATTTACCGCTTCATTTCTTCATAAAGTCTACCCAGAAACATTTTACTGCTCTGTGATACAGTGCAGAAGTTTAGCAAAATGAATTAAGTAGGGAGTCTTCAAAATTATAAATTATACTCTCTGTTTTCCTAAAAACTATTTTATTCCCTAGCAAACTTTTTTTTCTTTTTCTTTTTTTCTTTTTTTTTGGTTACTGAAGTCTAGAATATTTAAGTTTGAGTTAGTCACTCTGCACTAGATTTATCAACTTTTTTCTTTGAAAAAAATGGACAGCTCAGTCAGCTCTGCCTGTGGACTTTGACAACTGAGAAAAACTTGAGTAAATATTTTTCAGCATTTTATTTGTAACAGTGCAAGTTTTGCTCAAATTTCTTCTCAGTTGTCAATCACAAAATATGATTAAAACCAAGAGATTTTAAAGACAAAACAACAGTAATGCTTTATGTGCTTGTCTGCTGTCTGACATCTTCACTTAAAAAACACAATTCTGTTAATTCAGCACAAACAAAAATATAATTCCATATATACGCTTGCTTACACACACAGAATTGTAGACCTCCTTTCCTATAATTGAAAGAGATGTATCACATAACCTCTCTAGCTTCTAGTTAACATGGTTTTTAACTAGTCCACCTCTTTAGGACCCTCCAGTAATTCCTTTAGTCACTTGCCAGATGTGAATTTGGAGGATGAATTCATTTCCTCTTACTTTTCAACATTGGTTCTGGTAAATGCATTCCTCTTTCAATACCTCTAATAGAAAAAAGTCATTATTTTAACTACTCCAGTTAACATGCAGGTTGGACACAAGTTAGTGCCTTTGTAGAGTACTGCATAGTACTCACAGTAAATATGTCAACCTTATGTTTTCAGTCTTTGTTCAGTATTTTGCTGCATAGTGTAGATATACCTTTAGCTAGTCTTATAAAAAATGATGGATCTCAGACAAAAGTGTACATTTCTCCATTCAGTAGAGATTGTAGAAGACAAAAGAAGATGAATGATCATCTCAGAGTCAAAGGTATCACTTTACAGGAAAACCTCAAGCTTCATTTGAAGAGTGGAAGATTTTCCAAAACAGAAACTGAAAACATATTTTCCAGTAGAAATAAATTTGGGCAGTCCAAAAGACAATAGTTTCAGAAAGATGGGAGAAAGAGAGAATAAAGCAGGTAGTTAGAAGACTAATCTGCAACAAAAACAATAACCACTTCCAGTGACTGTCATCACTGTTCCATTTGATTTGAGATGACTTGAATCTACTGCCCACTGACAGGTGCTCAGTATGAAAGAAGCTGGTCTTGAATCAAACTCACAATTTTGAAGGTTAAATTTTATTTTGAAGCTACGGAGCTTAATTTTGAGATAAAATTATTAAAAACATAGCAGCACTCAAAAGGCAATGCTTGATAATTTATCCAAAATCTAGGCAATTTAGCTGTAAGTGCTTCACTCCTGCTGGTTAAATTTTTAGTGCTTTTATGCATAGGTACTCACTAATTTAAATAGATCTACTCTACTTGATTCAGCAACTTCAATGAAGTCCCAAGGCAAACCACAAAAGATACTACATGCAATTTTCAGTTTGTGCAATAAGGATGCAGAGTCATTTCCAGATGTAAATCATCCCCATATGTTTACAAAGAACATACTTTAGCTCTAGCAACATTAAAGCCAACTCACCATCAGTGTGTGAAAAACTCCAAGTTCAAAATTCATGCAATCAATTTTCAAAGTAATGATCAATTAACATTGAAATCCTTTAAAAGTACTTTGTCCAAATTAATTCCAAATGAGTACAAAATGATTAATGATATAAAAAAAAAATCTAAAGGAATCGGGAACAATTAAATTATTATTTTAGAGCATTACTATTATTACAATGTGTTTATTTATGTGGTTCTTGATTGCTGTTCATGCTTTATCTTAGAAATCTCATCAAAAATTGACCTGAAATTCACCCTACCTTTTACACAATGTGGTGTAGTTAACAAATAATCTGTAATACCAATGTATGCATACTTTATATGCAATACAAAGTATAAGATTAGATCTGATTGAAGAGTTTCTGTATTAAGAACAGGATCTTATCTAGGTGAAGTAGCTGTGGTTCAATACTTTTAAGTACTTTCCACTTACAGTGATCCAGCCTAACCTAAATGCTGCGTGACAGCTAGATGTCTAGAGTTAGGTGAGGAAAATCCAAGCCCTGGAATCCAACCTAAATGTCATCAACATGGCAAAAATATTTTTGATTTTAGTGCTGAGCTTGTTTTTTCCCTTTTCTGTCCCTCTGTGTACCCTGCTAACAAATTAAGAAAAAGTCAAACTATCTTTGTGTACATCTGTTCTGGAACATGAAAGTAAAAGCATTTAAAACTTTGCTGTCTTTACTTTCCTCTTAAAGAACAATGTTATTTGAGTAAAAAATATGCATGAGAGATAATGCCTCTTTTCAAAATTTCTCATTAACGTTTTTGTATTTTGAGAAGAGTAGAAAACTGACACGAGGAAAAAAGAAGCTTGGAAAATCAGTTCCTTAGAGCAAAGCTAGCTTAACTTCAGTAACATTTAAGACCACCATTAGGAACACCAGTGAAATGTATCCTTTTATTTGACACACTTTTTTTTTCAGTCTAGATGAACCTCATATGTAATTTTTACTCTCTTTTGTATTTTATATGAGACATCCCTTATAATTCACTTTGATAGCCTATGGTGAAGATGGTAGTGGTCTGAAAATTAGAAAAAATAAATGTAACAAATTATCTGTGTGGAAATTGAGGCAATGTTGATAAAAATGTGAATAATAGTCTACAATGGCCACACCTATAAAACCATTATTTTAATAACACTGATATCAATTCCTTTCTTATGAGATGTATCTCATACAAGTGACCACTGCAGTCTCTTACTAATCATGAAAATTCATGCCCTAAAATTCTGTTTGATATCCAGTACAGAGAACTTCTAAAGCATCTATGAGAACCTGCTACAAATACTAGTCTCATAATATTTCTCAGAAACTAACACATATTCTAGAAAACTCTTGACTGAAAATGTTATAAAAGCTGCATGATTCTGTGGATTAGTAACTATAAATATTACTCTTAACCATGGTCTACAAATCAGGAACAACTGTTTCCAGAGGAGCATGTGAAACATTATAATTATTTCCTAGAATTCAATAAGAAAGTTATGAATGCAGAATAAAAATATACTGGATTCTAAATGTTAGAGGAAGGCAAAATATATTTTTCTAAAATTCAAAAATTTTGTCACTACTTTTTCACTTTTCTACCTTTCTTAACCAGAGAGCTCAAGGCTAAGGAGGTCAAAGCTAAGGACACTGGAAGACCTATGAAGTGTGTAAAAATATCCCATTTACATTTTCTGAAACCCTTTATTTTCAAAATGTGGCCCAATTAGTATTACAATAATGAAAATAACACTAATTACAGTGAAGGATAAAAACAGGACGTCTACAGCTCAATTTCAAACATTTTTCTTCTTGTATTTACATAAAGAGTTACTTTCACCTAAAATTAGAACTTGCCAATATCATCACAAAACTCTGTTTTCTTATTTTTTAACTTACCGATTTTCTTATCCTGACTGCAGATTCAGCTCATCTTCCCCTCCCAGCTACTTCTGGCGGAAATTTAATTAGACAGGTCATTACTGCATTGACCGTGACATTAACAAAAATGTGCAATAGTACATGATTGAAGGTGGATTCCTACAGAACATGTCAGCTTGACAGGGAACACTACAATTTGCATAGTTTACCAACAAATCACACGCTCACATAATAGTAGCTAAATTTCATTTAAAAATATATTTTTATTAAAATTTTTTCTTCTGAAAATGCCTAGTGTGATAATGTCAAAAGTTTTATTTGCCAAGGCACATGACCATTCCTTATTCATGCTCTTCTCAGGAACTGTTAGCCTTTCACAAAAGGATATTAAACTGATGTTATACAATTTCTACATGACAAAATCATTTTGACTATTACTCATCTCCCTGCTATTCTGCAGGTGCTTATATTTCATTTGATTTATTTGTTCCAGTGTTTTTTCCTACAAAATTTAAATTATGCTGATGGTCTGTAATTCCCTGGCTCTTCCTCCCTCTCCTTTATAAAAACAAGCACTGAGTCATCTCATTTTGTGTTTTCTGAAACTTTCTCTATTCTCCACAAGAAAGAACTCTTAATGGGTCTTGAGGGTGCTTCATCTGGTTACCTAAATACTATAAAATAAACTTCATTAAGCCCAGCTCAATTAAAGCTGTCTAATTTCTTCATGTGTTTTTTTCAAAAGCTTTTCTATCATTCCAATCCTACATCCTAGACCTTTCTTAGACATAACAGTTATGTTCTCTGAGCACAATAGACTTAATTAGGGAAAAAGATATTAAACATTTTTACAGGTTTAGTACCATTTTTTTTGCTTTCTTTTCACCTCTATTTGGTAATATTTTTCTTTTCTTGGTCTTATTTATATGTTCAGTAACCTTTTATGTCTTTTTTTTCCGCACAATACATAATTTTGTGTCTTGGCTTCTCCAGTTTTGTCACCCTTCACATTAGTGCTACTTTATATACACTATTTTTGTAATTTTATCTAGTTTCCACTTTCTAAGGGATTTTTTCCTGGCCCTTAGTCCACTGAAGTTATCAAGGCTTCGTTAAAGGAGCAACTTCATAGGCATCACAAGCATCAGGATGGTTTGTGCTTCTCCCTTAAACATATTTTCTAGGAGGAACTGTCACTGGCTGTAAATGTTTTTCCCTTAGATTTATTTGCAATGTGATCTTAGTTGTCGGTCCTACTAGTTTGCTCTCTTATAATTTATTTGTTGTATTACAATCTGCACTTTCTGTTCCTTTATATAATAAATCATTTTATGTTCTCACAAAACAGGTTAAAGAAGGTGAGAGAAAACCCTCTTTGTACTTTCTACTGTATGTTTCAAGGGGCTTCCTGCTTCTGGGAAGCTGTCTTTATTAAACCACAAAGCTAAGGGAGGGGCCTCTGCAGGTGATGAGTCTAACCTTCAGCTGAAGGCCAGGCTAATTGAAAAGTTGGATCAGATTGCTCAGGACTTCAAATCTGTGGATTTCTGAAAATTCCTGAGAAAGAGGTTGAAGTAGATTTAACCATCTCTGTGGGCAGCCTTTTCTCCACTTATACTCAGCTGAGATACCTCTGATTGCAATTTGTGACAGTTTTGAGTTGCCCCTCCATTATGTAATTAGAAATGTCTAACTTCATTTTCTCTATAGTGTCCTACAGGTAGTAGAAAACTGCAGTTAGGTCCCTCTCAGCCTTCTTTCCTCTAGACATGACAAACCATTTCTCTCATCTTCTCCAGCCTCCTAACAATCTTGGTGACCTTCCACTGGGCACTGTCTGTTTTGCCAGCATTTGTCATCATGGGACACAAAATTGAGCATGTTTTTTCCAGAAGTACTTTCACCAGTGTTGATCAGAGGGAACAGCAAGTTCCTTTCATTAACAGTGTGCATTTACTGCTCAGTAGGCAATTAGTCTACATCATTACAAAGGTGCACCACAGATTCATGCTCAGGATTTTATTAGCCCTGATCCCAGGTTCTTTTACAGAGCTGCAATGCAGTATTTGGTCCTGTGTGTACTACTGCATAGGATTACTCCAATCTATGCTTTCAGCTGCAAGAAGTTGCTGTGGACACACTCCTGTAGCCTGCTGTGACCTCTCTGAATGGCGGCCCTGCCCTCCAGCCTGTCAGCTGCCTTCACTCCACTTTAGTGTCAGCTGCAGATGCCATCCCATCATCCAGCTGACGGTGAGGATGCTGAACAGTCTCAGTCCCAGCCCTTAGAAACACCTCTCAGACTGCTGACAGTAGGACTTGATACTGCTAATCGCAATCGTTGCGGCACAGTGCTTCTGGCATTTTCCTCCCAACCCTGAATTTTCCTTCTACCCCACCTACCCCTCCATTCCACACAGCCCTGATGTGGTTAACAAGGACACTGCAGGAGTCTGTGTAGATAGCCTTTTTGTTGTTCTCTTCCTGTACACCGAGACAGCCATTTCATCATGCAAAGCAATCATGCTGGTCTAACATTATTTTCCCTTGGCAAATCTATGTCACTTCCCCTCTCTCATTTTTATGCATCTGTAAATGGTTTCCACGATGATTTTCTCCATAGTTTTTCCAGTGAATGAGGTGAAAATGACTGCCATATAGGTTCCTAAATACTCCTCTACTCTTTCCTAATTTTTTTTCCTTGAAATGGATATAACATTTGCTTAATCACTGGAGATGTCCTTCAAATTGCTATTAACTTTCAAAAATACAGTGGCTTCACAACACCATCAAGCAGCTGCCCTCTATGTATTTGTGCCTTCCTAGCTTGCCTGAGTAGCCCTTAAAATGATCCCAACTGCACTGGATAGTACCTTTCCACAGGTAACTCCTGGTGACCTAGTAAACCTGAGATAAACCTTACCACTTACTTGTTTTGCTGCAAGCATTTCCACGTCTTGCTAAACTGCTCTTCCAGCACATGGCTGGAGTTTCCCATTAGCTGAAGATTTGCTTTGGATAAGTCCAACAGTTGTTCATGGAACACGTTAATCCCCACAGAGAGGAAGATTCCATGCACCAACTTGTAATTTTCAATGAATAGGTAACTGTATTAAAATTTTAAACAAAGTGGAATTATTGTTATTGTTATTAACAACTCACTGTACAAAACCTTTGTTTCAGACTAATCTAATCTAATTGTGGTATGAAATAAATCACTCTTCCTTTATTCTTCTTGTTTTCCCTATTTCAAACACTGACAAAGTTTCTACTTGTCTGATTGAATTTTTTGTTTAACTCGTACAACGTAACCTCATTTGCTTTAGAGGTAAACTCATACATATTCTTTTCCATAATGACTGAACATTGTGCATTTCTGAATCAAGCTTAAAAGGAAAACTGGGATACTGCAAACCATCTGCAGACAGCGATACACTTTAACATGCATTCAGAATTTCCTGCAGGCTGGTGCACTACCTGCCAGAGGCTTATACATTAAAAGACTCGTCATAAAAATGTTCCTGCTGTAACAAAGAGAAACTTTTTTTAACCTTCATCTGAAACCTAAACTACTGGTAAAACATCAGAAAGAAGACTTCGCTATTGATAAATCATTATTAAAAATGTAATCTCTATGGCATATTCTTACATGAGCAATGTAAAACGAAGGCATTCATACCTGAAACACATAATTACTTTTGCTTACAAAAAGATGTTTTACTTTCTTGTAAAAGTGATTATTCATTTTGGCACTAGAGCCAGAATAAAGGTCATGATTTAGTGGGGGTTTTTTTGTTTGTTTGTTGTTTGTTTTTTTAAGGACACGTAATGTGAACTTACTCTCTTCCTCATTCGCATACAGCTTTAGATATTTTGGAATTTTGTAATCTACTGGAAATAAATGAATAAATAACACAACTCAAACTGAATGACTAGAGGTTCAAGGATGACTGGGGGATGGATCCAACAGCTTGAAGACAGCCTGTGTGGCTGCTTAACTGTCAGAACAACGAACATCCCAGCAGCTCTGCACCCAGTTGCCTAAAACAGAAAAAATGACTGTTGGATGCCTCTAGGCTCAGCAGCATTAATCCATTTTCATCAGTTGTAAGTCACACTTTACAACTGCAGCTCACAGATCTCAAATCAGGACTGGAGTTTACTAAAGCTTCTAGAAGATGTTCTTTGACCTATATCTGCTCTTACTCTCCTCACATTGAAGAGAAGCCCTTAAATTTTGCTAATTTAAAACAATATAAATATACTATTTCATTACTGTCATATAAGGGTCTTAAAATATCTGTAAACATTTGTTTCTCGATAGAAATTATAAGCACGCTGCCCACAAAAATCAGAAATAACCAAGAAACAATCGTGCACTTTTCTTCAGATGTTCTGATTTTTTTTTCTTAGTTAACACAGAGTTTAATCCTTGAATACAGAAGAAAGTTACTAGGGCAGGTAAAAATTTCTTTAGGTGGGATGGAAAATCCTAGTGTTTGACAAAGATTTTTTAGGTTCAATAATAGTAGTTTAAAAGAATCCATATCCAATTTCTTAGTTGCAGCAATATCTATCCAATCTATACCTTGTTCATTTAATCCCAGACGTAATAATTTAACCAGCAGCTAACCAATCTTTGTGAATGCAAAGAAAGAAAGAAAAAAATGAAGCATTAAAAGCAAATTACTTTTATTTCTTTTTTTTTTAAGCTTTACTTTGCTGCATAAGCCCAATGCAATAAAAAAGACTAATTTTTTGTTGCAATCATCTTCAAAAGGAACTAAAATGAATGTATCTATTCTGGAGCCATACTGATAAAAAATGTTTCAAACAATCCCCATTATTTCAAATGATGTTGTAAAATGATACTCATGACAGGTTTTCAGCTTATTTCTAGCTATACATTTTGGATTACGATAAAATATGATACTTCCAAGTGTTATTGTCCTTGTGAAATGTATTTATATCAATATGATTACTATCTTCAGTGAAAGGTTTAATATCAACATATATATCATTACTGGAAATGTTTCAATTTATATTAAAAAATGAAACTGTAAGATCAGCAACAACTGCCTGAACCAAATCAAATGATTCTTCCCAGAAGCCAAATATAAATGTTCTCATTTATTGAAGTTACACATTTCTTTTGTAGCAAAAACTGAGCCACTCAGCTTCATTTCTAAAATTATCCCTATCAACTTTGCTGACTGTCTTTACACAAGAATTATATGTAGTTTGAAAGGATCTCTTCTGAAAGAACTTGATCCTTTGTAACTATAAAGAAAAATTAAAATCTGACAAATAGAATTAGATCCAATATTGGCAATTCCAATCTTTTATTATTTTATGACATATGTACATATTGGCATTGAAGTCCAGCAGTATTGCAGATAGGTTACTGTAAAGTTTTCAACATACAGCTTTCACTTTCAAGCTGAGGTGATCAAAATATAAAGTGCATTTCTGTGCTAGACAAATCTTTTTCATTTCGGATTAACGTGACTAAAAAAATAATGGAAAAATGTCTTTGGGCAATCTTTACTGATGGATCTTAATAAAAGGAATGAAAAAAAGAAACAGAACAGAGGACTCCTTCTCTATCCAATTTTAGGGACGTAAGAAAATATATTCATTCACAAAATCCCTCAAAAACAGGAAGACTATATCTAGGTCTGAAAAAAGAAATAGTAAGAAGAACAATAGGAAAATTTTACATATTTATATATATTTTTACACTGAGATAAGTGAAAACTTTGGTAATATCAGAGATCTGTTTCAGACAGAAACATTTGTGTCTGGGTCAGAAACAAAAGGAAGAATGTGGCCACAGTCTACAGTATCATCTGAAAAGCCATGGGAGATAACAGAGACAGGTATACAGGGACAGTACGTATCCTAATGCAAGACTCACCTATTTCATAGAATCATAGTATCATTTGAGCTGGAAGGAACCTTTAATGGTCTTCTAGTCCAACTCCCCTGCAATGAACAGGGACACCTACAGCTAGATCAGGGAGCTCAGAACCCCATCCAACCTGACCTTGAACGTTTCCAAGGATGGGGAATCCACCGTATCACTAGACAACCTGTTCCAGTGCCTCTGGAAAAAGCTTATTCATTATATGTAAAAAACTTATTCATTATATCCAACCTAAACCTACCTTCTCTTAGTTTGAAATAATCTCCCCTTGTCCTATTACAACAGACCTTGCTAAAGAGTCTGTCCCTTTCTTTACCATAGTTCTGCTTTAGATACTGAAAGGCTGCTGTCAGGTCACCTCGCAGCCTTCTCTTCTCCAGGCTGAACAGCTCCAGCTCTCTCAGCCTGTCCTCATAGGAGAGGTGTTCCATCCCATGGATCATTTTTGTGGCCCTCCTCTGGATGAGTGCCAAGAGGTCCACGTCTCTCCTGTACTGAGGACTCCACATCTGGATGCGGTACTTCATCTGAGGCCTCACCAGCTCAGAGTAGAGAGGCAGGATCACCTTTCTTGTCCTGCTGGCCACACTTATTTTGATGCAGCCCAGGACATGGTTGGCTTTCTGACCTGTGATATCATATTGCTGTCTCATGTCCAGCTTCCTGTTCACCAGTACCACCAAGTCCTTTTCAGCAGGGCTGCGCTCAATCCTTACATCTCCCAGCTTTTATTGATAATGGCGGTTGTTATGACCCAGGTGCAAGACCTTGCACCTCTCTTTATGGAATCTCAGGAAGTTCTCCTGGGCCCACTGCTCAAGCCTGTCTAGGTCTCTCTGGATGGCATCCTGTCCTTCAATCATGTTGACCACAGCACAGCTTGGTTTCATTCACAAGCTTGCTGAGAGTGCACCCAATCCCACTGTCGACGTCACTGACGAAGATATTAAAGACCATCAGTTCCAGTACTGACCCCCAAGAGACACCACTCATCACTGGTTTTCATACAGTCTCACAACCAGTTCCTCATTCATTAGGCAGTCCACCCATCAAATCCATATTTTTCCAATTTGGAGAAGGATGTTATGCGAGATCATGTCAAAGGGCTTACTGAAATCCAATAGATGACACAATTGGCTCTTTCCTTGTCCACTGATGTAGTTACATCATCATAAAAGGCTACTAGGTTTGTCAGACATTACTTGCCCTTGGTGAAGTCATGCAGGTTATCCCCTATCACCTCCTCTTTCGTGTGCCTTTGCATAGCTTCCAGGAACATCTGTTCCATGATCTTCCCCGGCACTGAGATGAGGCTGACAGTAGTTCCCTGGGTCTTCCTTTCTACCCTTCTTAAAAATGGGTGTGGCACTGTCATTTTTCCAGTCACCAGGCACTTCACCTGAGATTTGATATGGACATTTTGGGAACACCTCATCCTACTGGATGTCAAGCAGTGAAGGCCTGGCACAAAAAAAAATGACATCTCATACAGATCTACTGTGTACATAGAACAAGTGAGTTGAACCTCAGATGATGAAAACGTTGAAAATCAGCAGACAAAAAGCCCCTGACATTTCTTTAACAACTTGTGAGACAATTGGCAACTGCAAGCCTACACAAATTTGTCCCAGCTTTATTCAGTATTTCCACTGTGGTACAGTAGAGTCTATTCACAGTGGTCACAACACTCTTAGCTTGAGCATGGTATTAATCTGGGAAAGTTTCCAAACAATTGTGAAAACAATCCGAAGCCTAGGTAAACATGGCAAGCCAAATAAACCTACTGCTATAAATTAATTACAAATCTACAATACAGAAGTCACACGTGTGATACTTAAAAAGGGGAGACAAATATAACAGTATAATGACAACAGTCTGTGAGATCTGCCGTAAGCCAGAAAGAAATTATATCCCTAAATATATGTGAATCATCATTAATCATAAATGACACTGCTGTAGGAAACGAGCAGTATTCTTTGGATTTGTTAACATGAATATTTTTATTGAGACTGGAAGTGTTTATTGTCTTTTATTCAGCCATAGTGGACCTTATCCAGCGAACTCAATATTTTGGGGCAATTTTGCCTCGAAAAAAAAGTGGAAAACTCAAATGAAAACAAGATACAAAAATAGAAAAATATGCAATCTTAATGAATGAAAATTGAGAGGAGCCCATGAGGTGCAGCCAGGAGGAAGTGGCAGCAGAAAGAAGAAAGGGGAGAGGGATTTGACTAGAGTAGGTAGAAGCTGGTATAGAAAGCACGGCGATCAATTGTTCCCATGGCCAGAGTGGATAAGAAAAGATTATCTTCATTTGAAGAAAAGATTTATGTCTGACTTCAGGAAAAGCTTTCTCAAGAATAGAATATACCCAAGCGTCTGTGACATATAGATGTACTTGATCCTGCCTTCAGTATAGGTGCTGAATTACATGATCTCTTCAGGTCACTTCTAGCTTTACATTTCCTTGATTTAATGATCTGAGAAATTTATGAATTGTTATATAAATATTTGCTCCTGATAAATATCTTCTACTGCAGATTAACAGCAACACCAAATATTAGGATACCAATTAACAGGTGCAAATAACATGATATACCTGACTTTAGAATGCCAATCTTACTGGGTTTTATCCCACTCCTAAACCTGTGAACCATTCAGTCTTGTGTCTGGATCAGTGTATCAAAGCAGGATTTCTGTTGACAAACATCGTTGGTACTGTCATCACAAAAGTTTCACTATTATTTTTAATGCAGAATTTGTGGGAAAATAGTTCAGTTATTAAACACTACCAAATATAAACCATATATTTGAACATAAATCATCTTCCAAATGCGTTTCCTCTCTTCTTAGAAAAAGAAGATGGAGGATTTATAGCAATTTATACTAATGAATTCTGTGGGACCAGCACCTGAAATCATTCGCTTGAGGTCTCCTGATATATAAAAGTTTTTTCAAGTTTCTGGTGTAAATTAGGGACACTCTGTTTTAGAAAAAAACAATGACATAGCTTCAGAAAAATGCATAAAACCTTTTAAGTCCAAGACTGAGACAATGTAGGCTAACTCAGTACAAGGAATGGGTTTTCAAAAGTGCCATTTAACTAAAAAATTATTTAATATTAGTGTCTGGATGTAGATGCACCAGTGGGTTCTGCTCCCCATCCTTAAAGTCTATTTTCTAGTCTATTTTCTTTAAGGTCGAGGTCAACTAAATGGATTCTCATCTTCTTTTCCTTAGTGTCAAGTATGTTTTAAATCTTCTTCTTAATTGTGATATCGGAAGATAAATAACAAAATCCATACGCATCAAGTTCACATACACACCATTTTGAAGGGAATAAATGTGGCTGCTGCTTTGTTTCCTTTTCCCCCTGCCAGCATTTCTGCATTTCCTAGGTGTTGATGCTGGCCATCACGATAGCACCTGATGAACACTGGTGCCAGCACTACTGCTTCAGAGGCTCTCCTGAGGAACAGGAAATAATTGGTACAGATGACTGTGTTCAGTTTTGAGCCCCTCACTATAAGAAAGACATTGAGGTCCTGGAGTGTGTCCAGAGAATGGCAACAAAGCTGATGAGGGGTTTGGAGTACAGGCCTTATGAAGAGTGGCTGATGGAGCTGGGATTGTTCAGTCTGGAGAAGAGGAGGCTCAGGGGAGACGTTATCACCCTCTTCAACTGCTTGAAGGGAGGTTATGGTGAGGTGGGATTCAACCTCTTCTCCCATGTAACTAGCAATAGTACTAGAGGGAATGGCCTCAAGTTGTGCCAGGAGAGATTCAGAATGGACGTTAGGAAACCTTCTCTGAAAGAGTGGTCAGGCACTGGAACGGGCTGCCCAGGGAGGTGGTGGAGTCACTGTCCCTGGAGGTATTCAAGAAACATTTAGACGTTGTGCTGAGGGACATGGTTTTGTGGGAAATATTGGTGATAGTTGAACGGTTAGACTGGATGATCTTCGAAGTCTCTTCCAACCTTGGTGATTCTATGATTCTATGACACTCTTCTGCTAGCGGATGAGCACATTTCCTCTGGAAAAAGCTACATTTAATTCTGAAATTCATTTCCACATGGAAAGGAGAGTACACAGTAACCATTTTACTGCCCACTGCCTGCAGCTAATTGCACAAATATATATGCAAAGCATATATACACATCCGTAAAATCTGTTCAAAGATGTATGGTTTATTGCTATTTCACAAAACATTTGGAGAATTATAGTAATAAGTATAAAACAAATGATATATTTGCATCTTATTAGGCAAAACTAAAGTCTGCTTTCTAACATATTTGTCATCATCTTTCAGGAGGAAAACTTAAACATTCAACTGAAATTGCCTGAGAATTAAGGCAGCATTCATCCAAGCAGCTAAAGTATTCGGCTGTTAATAAAGCCAGCAAAACCACTTCTAGCAATGAGATCAAATGACCTTTTTCCTTCTTTAAACCAATTTATTGTTAGGCTATTTATGAGCAAGGTCCATGCTACCTTCACACAAAGGAAGTGAGAAAATACATAGATACATGCAAACAATTATTAACAACTGAACTGAAAATCACACTAACTCTGTAAAGTATGCTCAATCTTTTACTGAGGTTGGAGAAAGGAGGTGAGAATGATCCCGATGAAATTACATTTTCCTTTCCCTAGCCCAGACTACACAAAGAAAAGATTATTTGTATTCTCTTCATTAATAGCATAATCAAGAGAGCACCAGCCTTTTAATTTTAGTTCCCCTGCAGTTTTATGTCTGAATATTTTTATTTGTACTGAGGACTAAGGGAATTTTTTGTTTAGCAGTCAAAATCGTTCCACAGTGATTTCTAGGTAAACAATGCTGATAAAAACTGAATTTTTTCATAAGCTAAAATAATTTCTGAAACTTTATTAGTGTAGTAAATGCACAGTTCTTACAACTTCCATTTTGTAAATCTCTATCTTATTAATAATTTAGAGCTGCTGAAAAAAAAAAACCCACAATATTTTTAATCTTTTGGTTATTATTCAGTAATCCATTTTGCAGAAATATTTGGATTCTATAATGTCACACTATACTCTTTAATGTGAGTAAATTTGTTGTTATGTAATATGTAAACACACAGGAAAGTAAAGATATATATTCGGTGATGAGTGGACAGAGAGCAGCCTTGCAAAGAAGGACTCTAGTATACCAGTGGATGAAAAGCTCAGCATGACCCAGAAATATGCACTTGAAACAGGAAGCCAAACATATCTTCAACCGCAACAACTCCAGGCAACGCTACAGGCTTGGAGCAGAGTGGCTGGAAGGTTGTGTGGAGGAAATGGACCTGGGGGTATTGGTCGATGCTCGGCTGAGCATGAGCCAGCAGTGTGCCCAGGTGGCCAAGAAGGCCAATGGCATCCTGACCTGTATCAGAAATAACGTTGCCAGTAGGAGTAGGGAAGTCACTGTCCCTCTGTACTCAGCCCTGGTGAGGCCCCACCTCGAGTACTGTGTCCAGTTTTGGGCCCCTCACTGCAAGAAAGACATTGAGGCCCTGGAGCATCTACAGAGGAGGGCAACAAAGCTGGTGAGGGGTCTGGAGCACAGGCCTTATGAGGAGCAGCTGAGGGAGCTGGGATTGTTCAGTCTGGAGAAGAGGCGGCTCAGGGGAGACCTTATCGCTCAATATAACTACCTGAAGGGAGGTTGTAGCGAGCTGGGGGTCAGCCTCTTCTCTCTTGTAACTAGTGACAGACGAGGGGGAATGGCCTCAAGTTGCGCCAGGGGAGATTCAGGCTGGACATTAGGAAATACTGCCTTTCAGAAAGAGTGGTCAGGCGCTGGAACGGGCTGCCCAGGGAGGTGGCTGAGTCACCATCCCTGGAGGTGTTCAAGAAACATTTAGATACAGCGTTGAGAGACATGGTTTAGTGGGGTTATTGGTGGTAGGTGGATGGTTGGACTGGATGATCTTGTAGGTCTTTTCCAGCCTGGCTAATTCTCTGATTCTATATGGGAACTGACGTGAAAGTAATGCCTCCCATTTTATTACGATGGCCCATGATGTCAGAGGCAGATGTTGGTGGTATGGTAGTAGGGGTTGAACATTGCCACCAGTAGTCCATTATATTTTGTTGCTATGAGAAAGATGGTAGAGGAAGGGTAGTCTGGCAAAATGACATCTGACATGGATGTGCATATGTAGCAAAGGTGTGTCACTGAATTCCTCAACGTGGAACAAATTGCGCCCATTGACAATCATCAGCGCTTGCTGAATGTTATGGAGACCATAAATATTCAGTAAGCTCACAGTGAATGTGAGCACAGTGAGGTATGGATGGTGCATTTCAGCAGCGGCAACAGCAACATGAAAGACAAACCACATTCCGGTTGGCCATACAAGGTTGTCACACCACAAAATGAAAAGAACCTCAAACAGCTCATCCATGCAGATCAATGTATTACGTCCAGGGAATTGTGTACAGAGCTGAATATTGGCTTCAGTGTATTGGAAATTACGGTGTTACTGTTGGAATAGAACAGAAAGAACACTGCATGCAAGTTTGTCCGAACCTACTGAACCAATATGACATTGAAGGTGAGAGTTTCCTGAATTTGCATCGTTACCAGTGACGAGACATGGTGTCATCACTCTCAGACAAAGTCAAAACGGAAGTCCATGGAGTGGCAACACGAATTCCGCATCAAAGAAAAAGTTCAAGATCACTTTGCCGATTTGTTTACGCTCATACTGCCTTTAACTTAATATACAATGGATTGAAAATGAGAAACTTTTAATGTTTTACATATCTTGAAAAACAACTTATGTCTTGGTTTAGTTCCCTAAATATACACAGTCATTTAGTAGCTGGTGCTTCTGTGTCACTAAACTATTTCATTTAATAGTCTCTTTCTTAAATATGCATTCCAATCATATTTAAAACATTTTACCAAGTAAGCGTACATTGGAATTAAAATATTATAACTTCAGGTTATTTTGTCATTAAATGTAGAATATGCTCAACTCAATCAATCCTCCCATAAGCAAAACTGATTTTTCAGAGAGACTGATCTTTAAATATAATTTCTTGCTAGAATAAAAAGATCTCCTTAAATGATACCAAAAACATAGCCTATGTGTGTACATTTGCCTCTATTTATGCAAAATATCAGTGTTAATGAGGTGTTGTGTTCTTGCCAGTGTAAAATGACAGACGTTCTGAGCAGGAATTTATCTCTCCTGATGTTTACATGACAGACAGCTATCTCTCAGGAATTAATTTTAACCATTGCTTCTAGTCATTGGAGAGAAATAGGCACCTTCATGCATGAGATACCTAATCCTAATGCTGATCAGATTAACAACATTTGAGAAGTGTTTGTTTCTTTCCATTAAAATAGCATTTACAGTTATTTTCGTTTGTCTACAGTGTAGACATGTACAGATAGGTGAGAAGTCTTTTTGTGTCCCAGTTGGTCTGTCACACTTCCACTGGAGCCATCACAAAATGAGCTTCTTGTGAAGGCAGTGTACTTCTGAACAGCACTGTATAAATACTAAAACATTGGGAATAGTTTTTGAACACATCTAAAAATTTAACCCACTTATCAAGCTATAAAAAAAATAATTCAAGTCTTGGTTTTACTGTTAGTCCCCAGTAGAAAGCTGTATATTATCTACACAGGAATTTTAGATTTTTGGTGCAAGCTTTACAAAAATGTTCTTATGTTCTTGTGTTCTTATGCAGAACATAAGTAATAAAAGTAAATGCGTAGAGTTTTCATGGACAAAGGTGTCATGGTTTTGTGATTTTCGGTTATTGGTATTCCACATCATAACGTCATGTAGTGGATATACCTGGTTCTCAGAAGAGAAGGACTACTACAGTCCCCACGGTACTTTGCTCCTCTGTTAACCATTTTCCAGCCGGAGGGAAAAGATAAAAGCTCGCAGTATAAAAACTTGCAGATCACGAGACCTCGCCCCTTTGTCCGCCGTCTCTCGTCTTGGCAGCACCTCGCTCCCCAGCCGTCTTATCGTCAGTAGTAGAGTAAGGCCTACCTTGATTTTGGGACATTCTCTCTCTCTGTATTGGATTTATCAGCTTAAATGGTAATTATATTGTATTATAGTGTGTTGTTTTGCATTCCGATATTTTATTTAGTAAATTAGTTTGTTTCTCCTCAGATTGTTGCCGCTGTTCTTTGCTCTCAGGGCCATCTCCCTACCCTTTTCCCCTTTCCCCTTTTCCCGGGACGTGGGCCCTTGGGTCCCCCATCCCCTTTGTCACAGAATCGGGCCTAACGCCGTAAACCATTGACAAAAGGAAAAAGCAAAAACCCAAGACACCAAGAAACACATCATCAATACAAAAAAAAAAAAAAAATCAAATCCAACAAAACGGTTCTCTCGCATGACAAGGAGACATAGGAACTTTCACATTTGGGTTATAACTCAGAATGACCAGCAAGCAGATTAAGCAATAGTTATACCGATCCTCTTTCAGCAGGGTTTGTAAAAAGGGAAAAAACAAGCTGCATTCTTAGCATCCTGTGACCCTCCTCATATCAAAAATCGTCCCAGTAATGTGCCCTTGGGAATTCAAGGGATTCTTTGCAGTGTTGCCGTTTTTTTGGGGGTTTTTTGTTTTTTTTTTGTTTTTTTAAAAATTGCATTCAATGTATAGAAATGTTGTTTTTTTTAAAAAAAAACAACACTGAATTATAACAATAACTAATTTCAACGTGCTGACTTTAGGGAGCTTCTCATAAAACATATATAGTACACAGTATAGTAAATAAATTGGATGAAATGATGTTTAACAAGTACAGTACTTTCTCATCAGTGCTTATAAAACATAATTAAACCCACATTATTTTACAAAACAGCATCATTGATAATGCTTCCAATTTCACTTCTGGCAGAAGTTGTCTGACTATAGGCTTTTAGTATGTGACAATGACCACATCACTAGATTTTATTACGCTATTTAAAAACCTTGTAACAAAAGATGAAGACGGTCTTTACAAGAAGAGTCAACATCAGCATTAGGAGTAAAATCATGCTGAAGAAGCAAGGAAGGAGTATAAAAAAAAATGACCTTTTAAAGCTACTGATGGAAAACTCCTGCTTGTGTGGTTCTCTGTATTGTTTCTGAGAATATGGAGAAAATGGCAACTATCATCTGAGACCACAAGCTATATCCTCTGTTGGTATAGATGACTAACTTACAGATGTTGAAATAGTTTAGTGACAGATGTCATAAAAAATGTATTTTAAGGTACAATCAGCAAAAATGCAGTAGTTGTTTATATGTTTAATTTTTTTCAGCACATTCAAATTGAAACTTTTTTATCCCTTGCTCCACATGTATATAAAGACAATGTTCTCAGCAAGATATCTTAATGCAGTACAGAAGATGATTAAACATGCAAACTATGCTAGTACTCAGTGTTATATACATACTAAAGTAGATGAAATTTCAAGTTTAATTTTAAACAGCTGATTATGAAAAAAATCCAGATTTTCCTTATTTTTTTTTTCTTATAGCGTATTTTCTACAAAAGTACAAAGTAATTGCATAGCAAACTTCTGTAAAAATAGGAACAGTTTTAAAGAAGTAACTCTAAATAACATGTGCAGTAGAGACATACTGTTTGTCTGGAAAAAAATATAGATACATTTCTCCTAATTTATTTTAGTTTTCTGGAAAATTGGCATTCTTCTAGGAATTCATGCCAGCGCAATATCAGGAATCATCCCCGTAGTTCCTGGATAAGAACAAGTGTTTGCTAGTTATAAAATCAGTACAGAAAATATTTGCATATAAACAAATGTTTTTGAAGACATAAAGTAGCTACTGGTAAACCACAGAATCCTTGGTAATGTAGAATATTTCACTGTATCACAGAGGAGTTGAGTACTGAAGGGACCTCTAGTAGCTACATTTTTCTCTTGTACTGGAGGACCCAGAAATCATAGAATCATAGAATCATAGAATCATAGAATCATAGAATGGCCTGGGTTGAAAAGGACCTCAAAGATCACCAAGTTTCAACCCCCCTGCTGAGTGCAGGTTCACCAACCACTAGGCCAGGCTAGACCTATCCCACGTCCAGCCTGGCCTTGAACACCTCCAGGGATGGGGCATCCACAACCTCCTTGGGCAACCTGTTCCAATGTGTCACCATCCTCTGAGTGAAAAACTTCCTCCTAATATCTAACCTAAATCTACCCTGTCTCAGTTTAAAATCATTCCCCCTTTTCCTATCACTATCCACCCTCATGAACAGTCATTCCTGTTTATACGCACCTTTCAAGTATTGGAAGGCCACAATGAGGTCTCCCCAGAGCCTTCTCTTCTTCAAACAAGCCCAGT
This sequence comes from Numida meleagris, assembly GCF_002078875.1. NCBI lineage: Eukaryota > Metazoa > Chordata > Aves > Galliformes > Numididae > Numida > Numida meleagris. Next base: position 144,942,318 of record NC_034409.1, read on the forward strand.
TCCCTCAGCCTTTCTTCATAGGAGAGGTGCTCAAGCCCTCTGATCAAATGGACGTGTCACTCCAGGTATGGTCCCACAAGCGCTGAGCGGAAGGGAGGGATTAGTTCCTTCCACTCACTGGTGATACCTAGTGCAGCCCAGGATATTAGGGTTTTCTTTACAGCAAGGACATGCTGCTGAATCATGTTCAACGTGGTGTCCACCAGGAGCCCCAGGTCATTTTCTCCCAGGCTGCTTTCAGTCTGAAGGGGCTCCAGCATATATGGATAAGTACTTGGGCTTGCTCCTCTCCAGGTGCAGGACTTTGCACTACTCTTTATCATACAGCTTGCCCTTGTCAATTTCATCACTTCCTTGTACAAGCATATTTTTCCTAAATTGCCTTTATTTATGTGCTATTACTGCTTTGATTCATGTCATCCATATCACTATTTTGTTATCCATCACAATGAAAAATGCATCCCTGTTTTTCTCAGTAATGCAGAGTCTTAGAACAGAAAGTGAGATATGCTTAGTTTTTGATTTAGATATATGTCTAAATACAATTTCCCACTGTTGTAAACAGACAGTTATGTATAGAGTTGATTATTTCAATACAGTCATCTAAAGTTATTTGAGAATCTCCACAGTACCATGACATGGAAATGATATAAGACAGATGCAACATAGGCTCTATAGAAGATTTGCAGTCTTCATTAGTATTAGTTCATCGTCAATAGGATGCACTACACCATGGCTGGGTCTGTATTTGCTATTTCTCCATGCACGCCTCAGATAGGGCATCTCAGCATTAAACACCTAAGCCATGGTAACTGAATCTAATTTAACTAATTTTGCAGACATTTACATTGAAGTGATCTCTGGAGCTGAATCCCAACTTCAGACGTCAATGTTATTAGTATCTTAATACAGCTTTCACAATGACACAGACAACATCCTTCAACAAATTCTTTACAACAATGCACATGCTGAAAACTTGAACATTTGACATATAACACAAGTAATTCCATCATTACTTAGGTGTACTATGGAACATCTTTTATGGCAATAACATTCCCAGTAGCTACTGCTTGAATCAGAAGGAATATTTAGAATATAGGAATAATAGTTAGAATATTTTGTTTTACAATTGCATATGTTTTTCATAATTTGAAATTAGTTTTACTTAAATTCATCACTTTTTGGTGTTCTAAAATGTACTATTATGATGTATGAGAACTTGAAGTAATTGAATGCAAGAGCTCAAAGTGCCCTTGGCAACCCTAACTCTGATGTAGACTTTTGGACAGTGAATGTTCACTTTCTAAGAATGACTAATGAGCATTACCACTAAGTGCAACTTCACCAACAAGTAGAGATCTGTTGAGACTGGGACAAACTCTTCACACTTTTACAATTTTCCTTTTCCCACTGTCACCTGTGAATATTTCCAAATAGCATCTCAGTTGACAACTACAATGCTTGCCTACTAAAAAATCAAAACTTGCTCATATAAGGAGAAATCAGATCTCAGAAACTATTCATTACCATGGTGCCTTAAGACTCTCATTTTCCAGATCAGCTAGCTTTCTGGAATCCTCAGCACTTTTATATAAATGCTGATCATGCTCCTTTTGGTCATCTTTTTTTTTTTGGTCGCCTTTTTTTTTAGTCAACAGCTACAGCTGACTTCGGCAAGAAGCCTTTATACCTAAATAAATATGCAGAGAGCAAAATGGCACACAGAAAATAAACTACACAGCAAGCAAGGAGGATAACGAGGTTTTGGGAGGAGAATGTGGGAAGCGGAAATAGAGACAGAAAGGAAGAAGGGGGATGAATGTGGGAGAAAGAAAAGGCGTGGCAGAGAAACACACAAGGGAAACCAACAGACACAAAAGAAATAACTATGAGGAGCAAATAATGGAATTGCTAGGAGGGCAGAAATGACAAAATCTGACCAAAAGTGTACATATCACAAGTGGAACAGAATAGATGGAGCTGTTACTCTGGCATCTGGGTAACTGAAAAATTAGCAGCCCTGAGAATGACAGCTGAAACCTGTAAATCCAGCACATCATAAGACTGATGCCAAAAGCATGTGAAATGTCATTGGAAGAACTGGGTGAATGAATAACTGATCAATACAAAGAAAGTTGACAGAAACTTTGCAAATTGAATGAAATTTGTTGATCATATTATTGTCTATAAATTAAGTTTGTAACTCTACTTGAAACAGAAATATTCAGAGAAATGTAACTACAGAACCAGAGGGAGTGGGGATGAGAGAAAGATGAATCTTTCACACACAAAGATGTAGATCCTTTTATTACAGGCATATGTATTTATTATTTCTCTCCTTGATACTTTCTGAGCTATATCACATTTCTATGAATTTATTGATTTTAGCAGGCACAGGTACTTCGTACTGGAAGTAATGACCCCAAGAGAATTTGTCACACTTCATAAGCCAGCTACTTCCTGTTAGTACTGTTAAAGACATATTCTTCAGGGGTCAGTTCATTCAACTTCAATGTTACTGCAGATGTTTAATTAATTAACTGATAATGATATCAATCAGACGAATATCTTCAATTGTATTACTTTTCAAAACTTAAGCAGGATATTAGAAATGTAAGATATATTATACAGCTGTATTGTAACTGATCATAATTTGTACCCCAAAATATAGAATTCAGTTAGATAATACTAACTTTATATCATTTACATTATCGTAATATTCCTCTACAAGCAAAACCAAACTTTTAAAACATCGGGAACATCTACAGGAAGCATATTTTGTCTGAAAATGTAAAATTACAGACATTACTCTGTAAACATTCAGAAAGTCACAAACTGCTCAGGATGTCAGGACTCAAACTCCAGTCTGCAAAGCAATTCAATTAACTAATTTTAAGCCCTTCCTTCAGCCACACCTGCTCCAAAAAAAAGGAAACACTTTACAAAGAACTGGATCTAAGCATACTGTTAAAAATTAATACATTAATCACAAAGCCGTTAAAATCTCTACGATCCTCTAATTTGTCCTGTTGTGTGATGAAGTTTTAGTTTTTTTAGTTTGAGCTATGCACTTGCAAACGTTTCTCAGGACCTGGAAACCTTTTTCTCCCTCAAGTGGAAATTACTGAGAACATGTTATAAAAGACATGCTGTTTCCTCCTAAGTACACGTTTTAATTGTAATACATGTTTTAAAAAGGTAAATAATATGATTAGTGCCAGTCAGAATAAACTAATGATGGCTCATTTTGCCTCAGTTTAACACTCATATTGTAGTACCATTCTGTATGAAATGCTATGTAAATGAAGGTTTAGCTGCTTATCAACTTGACAGCTTTATCAAATACTCATATCTAATTTGAGAAGCAATGAGTTATTGGTGACCTTGACCTATTCTGGTACCACTGTTCTTGAAATAATGTTATTCAAAGGATACGCAGGGTGTTCTGATTAGAAAAGAAACTCTCTTTTTATCAAGAGAGTCCAACTATACTGATATTACAATGCATTAGTTCTAGGATCATGTCTGTCCTGATGAGCCCACTGCACCTCTATTATGGATAGCTATCATAAATTAAATAGGAAACCTTCTCTAAAGAGCTGCTAGTCTTCATCTTGGTCCTGTGGAGAAGATGGTCTAGCATAAGGAGTTCCAGTTCTCTCACCCTACCAGCAATCATTTATGCTTTGTGTATACTCAAAGAGTGAATTATACCAAGCATACTCACAAATTAAGCATGCATATCATTTATTGTCTGTGGAAAGCAATAGGAGGCAAAAATATTTTTTTTTTAATTACTTTTTCTCTAGTTAAAAACTGAATGCCTACTGTGATAGATATTCTGTTAATTGTAACATTCTAGAAATTTGTAACTCACCCTTAGCTGGAAGCAATGTCTAAAAGATATTAAATAAACCTATTCACTAGAGCCAGCAGAGTTCAGACAGTTACTCAGATGAGCAAGTGTGATTGATATAGATGCTTTCACTGAAAGTTTGTACCATCTAATGTTTTTCACCCCATCCAAAGCACTCCAGTGGGCCTGGTGAACAGGACACATCTGTCCTTCTGAAGCAGCATTTGTAAACCAGCTGGATATCTCAGATGGGACCATTATAGCCAATTGAATCATATTCAGTGTGTTTGTTAACTTTAACACGGGCTGAATAGTACTCTTGGTCATGTTGACTGTTTTGGCTAAAACTACATTGTCTGTTTAGGGAGCCTGGACGCTTTGTTCAGGTGTAGGAGTGTGTATCTGCATTTAGATGTTTATTGTGAAGTTGAATCCAATCCGTATTTCATTTTCATTCATATAACAAGAGGCGGAGTAGAAAAGTGAACTGCCCCTAGTGAATGAAAGTACACATATGCATACGTGTGTGCAGAACCTGGTTCTTACAGTGCACTACTTATAGCATAGAGGTTTGGCACGTACACTAAAATACTGGGGATATGTAGGTAAGAGTAGCCCTGAAATCAATTTGAGAACAGTTTACTCATTGCAAATACTACACATGGTAGCAGGTCCTGTCCAGACCCACTGGGAGGCCCTGCAGGAAGGAGAAGGCACAACAGAAAAGGTCGGAGCATTTCAATAGTTTGTGAGCCCCCTAGTAGGCTTCAACATTTGCTATACGTAGAAGCCATTCCAACCTTAACAGAGCAGCCATTGAGACAGGCTGTTGGCTCTGCACTTTTATTCAACATTTTTCTAAGCAAGACAGCTTGAAATCCAGTGCACAAAGTACATTTCAGCAACTGCATTTCTTTGCAGCTGGGAAAAATGAAAATATTCAACTTGAAGCAATTCAAGGAAATCTGAGAAAATACAAAAATCTAAAGAAAAATATGTCAGAAAAGAAGAAACCATTAAGGGATTAATATTGCAATGGATTTTATAAATCTCATAATGAATTTGAAGAAGATAACTGAAAGTGCAAAGAATGCTGTTTAACACAAAGGAAGAAGGATTTTTTTTCCTGATATTCTTCCAAAGGCAAAAAAATGTGAGGAAAGAGTAATACTATTGCATAAAAATGAACACTGTTTAAAATACAGATGAGAACTGGAAAAACACCTTCATTTTCCTTAAGGTTGTCCAAAATTAATGCCAGCTCAGATGTTACGTAGAACTTAACATAGGGCATAATCTAATATTGCAAAACACAAATTTATGGTCTCAGGTCTGCCAGGATGTGCTTCAGCAAGTAGAAGAATCCCTGGTTTGGACTGGAGAATAAGAGCTCTGATTTACCTTTCCCATACCACCTCCATGCAAGTACATGAAGAAAGGTGGAAAATGTCCGTGGCTTATGTCATCAATGTCTTCTTCAGATGCATTGGAAACTACTGACTTTTTGTATATGGGACCAAAAAAGCTATACTGAAATATTAACATAACAATTTAAAAAAACAACGCACTGAAATCTGAAACCAGTCTGATTCAATATGCTGTACACAGAATATTTCTTGGGCCCTTAACATTACCAACCTGTATATGCATTTTACTTTTAAAATAATGTTGATTATATTACCAGAAGTAACTGCAAAAATTGAAACAAAAAGTATTTCTAAACAACTGTTTTCACAAAGACAGTTAAGCTTTTTGTATTCTGCTCCTTCATTTGTCTCTGTCATTGTTGATACAAAGCTCAGCATGATGACAGGAGTGTATACGTATCAGTGTATCTCAGCCCAGCATGAAGAAAGACATATCTGCATTTTTACATTGGCTGTTATTTTCACTTAGTTACTTTGCTTTGGAAGAGTTTCTAGTGAATGCTATAAGTCTGCCTGCAAGTGATACAAGACAGACTGTGAGACTTCTCGTTACTCATTCCTAACGTTGCAAAATCTGGTCTAATATTTACCCATCTTAAGATCTGTCTGAAGTCAGCCTCTCTGCAGACAAGGAACTAGAGAATGCATAGCCAAGATGGAGATGGCAAAGATAAACAAAAGTATGGGTCAACTTCTATTTGAGAGATAAGGCAAGTAACAACACTTAACCAGAAAAGAAAATGTAAAATCAATAATATTATGGAGATGGTAAATAGGAAACTGCTTGCATAAACAACCATACAATATAGTACAAGGAGTAGAGGGATATAAAATGAAACTATCAGGTCATTCACACACTACAAGAAAAAAAAATATCTTCATATAGCATGTGAAGATTGTTGAAATTCTTTGCAACAGGAGGTTTTACATGCCAAATAACCAGATGTATTTATATGAAAATCCAGCACAAGTTATTTAGTAAAAAAGATAAAAATTCCAGTTCAGAAAATCACTAACCCAGGGATCATAGGCAGCAGCAGTGGAAGTATAACTGTGTGCTGATGGAGACCTTAAACCCTATTCTAAACATTTCCTACTGGTCTGTATTTGACAGAAGAAACTATGGCGGGTGAACACAGGGTCTGATCTGGTAACCAAGGTTTATCATAGTTACTTGAAGCATGGGCTACAAGGAGTTAGATTCATATTAGGCTCCAAGTTTAGGTACATAGGAGTACCAGCCAGAACAAAGATCCTTCAATGTATCTTTTATCTGATCGAGTATAATCACAAAATGATAGTTTGGGAGGGACCTCTGGTGCGTGCCTGGTCCAACCCACCTGTTCTAGCAGGGCCACCAAGAGCAGGTCTTCCATTCATTACATAATGAATATTACTGTCATTACAAATCTTCATGCATAACAGTCATACAAGACTTCTATACCATCTCCTCCTAGTTCCCTTTGGTGTGTGTTTTCAGTGCTTTGAAAACTACATTTGGATCTTAATGTTTGACACTCCTCGTGGCAACCTTCTTCTACGATTTCAGTGAGTCTTTGAACCTCTGCGCATATTTGGACTCCAAGACTTCCTATGGAAATGAACTCAATGACTGCAATATGCTCTGCATGAGAAAAAGAATTCCTTTTCCTAAATTTTATGCCTTCTACTCTATAATTTGATTTAATGAGACATGATACTTAGAAGAAAAAGTGAATAATCATTTTTCTACCCATACCCAGCAGGATTTTATAGGCTTTTACCTTACACATCTTCAGGCACTTCTTTTATCTTACTAAAGTCTTATTCTACTTAAGTCTTCTTTTGGAGACACCACTCCACATCTATAATCAAGCCTGTCATCACTCTCCAATTTGTTTTATAGAACTATCTCGCTCAAAAATTCATTTTCAGTTTTAACAGCCAGTTTAGAGACAATCTCTATCAATATACATGTATAGGTACAACTGGTTTTCCCCAACATGCCTGTCTTTACATTCATCTGCATTATTATACCATCTCACTCAGTATCTCAAAATGTGAGTTTGCTTTTGAGTATACTACCATGATTAATTTAGTATCACTATAAAATATTGGCATCTATTATCTTTATGCATATATTAGGATAAATATCTTGTGAAATTTCATTGTTCCAGTATTGTGAATATCAACTATTTTTATTATTTTATATCATAATTATTTTTTCCTTTATTTTTTTAAAACACAGAACTATGCATTTTCCCTCTTGTTCCAAGAAAGCTTTATTTCTTATTACTTATTTGATAAGAAATTTTACTGAGAGATTTCTGAAATTCAAAGCAGATTATATTAGCTAGTTCTACCTTTGTCCATATGTTCCCTTACTTCTTTCAAAAGACTTTAGCAGTCACAGACATAAATTCCTTTCACAAAAGTCATGTTGAACAATCCCCAGTATATTATATTTAGCCTTGTGTTCCTCAGTTCCAGATTACATTATATTTTCCAGTAATTTGCCTGCTTATCCACTGGTAGCAAAGCACAGACCAGTACTATGTGCACCAGTGTAAACACTCCTCTGTCTACATCTACCCCAGATGGAATACTCTCTGTTTCCTGGTAAGAAGCTATATGATACGAAACACCCAATATCTTAGGCTTTCAAGTAAGTTCTATTTGAATGGTTATATATATATATACATATATATATATATATTTTTTTTTAAAAGCTAACAGAATTAAATACTCTTCTTTCTAGAAAGAGATGCAACATGTTTCTAGCGAGGTTTTAGCTTTATCTAAAGACTCAAATGGATTTTATTTTATCTTTAAAGGCAGTCAAAGGAATCAAATTCTTTTCCTGTTTATAATATGATGACTGAGTTGTTCATTATTTGAGATAGGACTGTTCTCACATTTCCATAAAGCAGCAATACTGAATAAGAAACACTAAGGACGTGGTCCAAAATGAAAGTAATAATAAAAAAGACAGTACACTAGTACATAAAACATGCTGCTTCTTCCTTCTAAGAATAAAATGAATTAAGACTCCAAAAAAATAAAAAAACACCTCAAGCCAGGTAAAGGGTAAGTTTTTTAATTACACATGGTGAAGGACGGTTAAAACAGAAAAAAATTAAACTTGCATAAAAGTGAAATAAATCATTTCTGATGAAGAACCTGGAGAGCAGTTTATGATCATATTCAATGAATACCAACTGTCCATGTACTAATAATACAATTCTCCCCACCACAGTACTATGAAAGACAAGCTGATGATCTATGACCAGGAAGAAAGTATTTCTACGTGACCTAAAAAGTTGTACTTACAATCAGGGCAAGAGCATTTGCATTACTTTTAATGCCACTAAACCTGTGGCAACAGCAGTGAGAAAGGGCAGCCCTGAGATCAGCCCTGGTAGGCAAGCCAAGCCAAGTAGTGATCCCACCAGCCTCACACAGCCCATGACATCATCACATTTTATCAATGACAGTAAGCCTAAAGTTCACCTCATTCTTTTCAGTTTATTTTGCTGAGTGAACACCAAAAGATACCCTGTAAAAAAGTCTGGCAGTATAAGCTGGTATGGTACCTGGAAGCAGTAAGTCAAAAGAAATTAGCCTAGTCAGGCATTGAACTTAAAAGCTAAAGCTCAGCGCACCTGCTCCAAGGGGATTTAAGCAAACATTTGGGTTATCAGAAAATTCAGCACATCTAATGGCCATCAGGACTTCTGCAGTCACTTCCGCCTTCTTCTGTCACAGTTTCCACTGATGTTATTCCCTTAATGAGTGCTTCTTGTCTAAAGTCAGAAAGGCTGTGTGCCTCTGTTCCAAGCTTGTATATTTTATTTCTGAAGTGTAGATGGTTAAGGTTACACATTTTGCCTCAGTGTCCACAGTTTGACAAGAAATAGTCATGAAGCTTTGTTATTTTGATTTCCTGTAATTGTTTGAGTACAAAAGATTCAAGAAACATAATCATAGTTTCTTTAAACTGTGTCCTTGCCTTCAAGTATATGCAATCCTTTGGAAACTCAGAGTATTTTAGATAAGAGAGGTTTTAATCTGGGAAAGAGCATATTCCCTAAGTTAAAGGGAAATATCAGCACTTCACTGTCTTTTGATAAGCAAGATGAACAGGACTTTTACTTGCTCTGCAAGAAGTAACATGACCCTTCTAAGTGGTAATATAACAAATATAATGACAAGGAAAATGGCTAAAAATTTAAACTATTGTGACTTTTTAAAGATATATAATCAGGAATTTATCAAAGGCATACTAATATTTAAGATGTGGTTTGAATGTGTACAGCCTTTAGAAAACCTGCAAATCACATCATCTATATTCAAATCTGACAGTACCTTTCATTTTTAATTGTAGTAATGCATCCCACAACACAACAGTAGGCAACGTGTAAACATAGTGTTTACAAATGGGACTGCAAGATATTCTATCTTGGTAGATAGTGGAAATTATTATTCAGGAGGCATAATCTATTTTACGGACTTCTAGTAAATGGTGAAAATTCTGATTGTTCCCCTTATGCATTCCCTATATACCTTCCAAATTACAACAAATTAATAATAACAAAAACTCTGAAGCACTATATTTTTGTTTTAAAATATTTATCCATGGGAAATGTGGTAAGTTTTCACTAAAGAATTACCCCTTTATTATACTTTTTCATATGAAGTATCACTTTTATAGGTAAAAATGTTTTACTGTATGTAAAGATGTATTGTACAGTACTCATTTTTCTATGAGACTGCTAAACCTTATGCTGTGTTTTTTGACTGCATTTTAAAAACAGTGGAATCTGAAGACAAAATGGTAAAGAGTAATGGTAGCTGAAAATATACTGGTTTCTGTATAACTCATGTTACATCTCTGGAAAAAAAAATAAAATGTGTTTCCATGTCTATTAAACAGAATCAACACTATGTTATGATGAATACATTAAAAATGATATCCCAGATCCATACTGGAAGGTTATAAGGCTATCAGACATGAACTGCGTGGTATCAGAGCCACCTGTCTGTTTGTATCTCTCATCCTGTTTTTTCAGCAATCCTCAAAAAACAAGACAGATTCCTCTGGTACTAATTTATATGCGTAGCCATGTGTCAAAAGCAAGTTCAAAGGAGCTGGAAGGTGGACTGTTCATAAACAGCAGCCTTGCAATGATTTTGTAATGCTTTGAACATAGTTTTATTAGAGGAATTTCTCATCTAGTAATTTTCCAATGTCCTTAAAATAAAAGGTATAAAAGGTTTTTTCTTGTTCTACTATGCTATTATGTAGAGAAACAGAATACGAATAACAACTATCTGCATAAAGAAAGATTTGGGTTTTTTTTATTTCACTTCTCCCTTTTAAGTCTTGGTAAAGTTGTAAAATAATTCTGCCATAGAAAACAAATAAGTACCCTGCTGAACCTTGGTGAGATTCAAAAAGCTAACCCTACAATAAGCCAAATCTGAACAGCTAAAGATAGTATGATGTTATTATGATATGTATCCAATTATAATCAGTATTATGATACCGGCACTGCCATTAAACTTCTGCGCTATTTCTCATTATTTCTAGAAATGCTGATAAAAGAAAACTTCGAATTTTTTTTACAGGAGACAGGAAGTTTCAGCATTTGTATTGCTCAAAATTTCCATGTCATCCTCTACTTTCAGGAATTTGCAATTTTGCTAGTAACTATAAAAAGAAATATATGTATATTTACTGTGAGGGTGGTGAGACACTGGAACAGGTTGCCCAGTGGGGTTGTGGATGCCCCCTCGATGGAAGCATTCAAGGCCAGGCTGGATGGGGCTTTGAGCAACCTGGTCTAGTGGGAGGTGTCCCTGCCTACAGCAGGGGGTTGGAACTAGATGACCTTAAAGGTCCCTTCCAACCCAAACCATTCTATGATTCTGTGATATATATCACCTGTTATATGCTTGAGGGATCTTTTTTGGTTGGTTTGGTTGGTTTCTTTATTCTTTTTAACTGTGGAAAAACTGTTCAGATCTACAATTCCAGACTGCACTTAGGGAAAGGGAGGAAAGGGTTTGGTTTGCCTGAGCTTTAAAAATTCCTTTCTCAGTTTCATCAGATAACTTGTCAGTTTGCACTATGGAGTAACAAAGTAAAATGTGTAAACAAAGCTGCCTTTCATATTCCTTGAAAAAAGTACAGAATCTTAATAAAACTCAATGTCCTGAAAGACTTCTCTCCAAATATACTCTGTGGAAGTAAGTTTGGCTACTAGCTGCTCCCAGAAATCCCCCAGTGCCTGAATGTGCCCTGGTTCAGGGCTACTGTGGATAAGCAGAAAATGCTCTGGAGTGCAACTTCTCACTGCTTGGTCTGCTGGAAATGAGAGCAAAGCCAGACACTGTGGGAAGGACTGAAACATCATACCTGAGACCTGGCTTTCAGCTTGGAGTGAAATGCATAGTGGGATGGAAAGCTGACACTGGCACTTTCCATTAACACTGGTTGATAAAAACCTTACCTAAAGGAAAAGGAGTGGGAGAAAGAGTGAAAATATACAATATGAGAAATGGAAGATGAGGAAGAATGCTAAACACATTGAAGGGGGAAGGAGAGCTTTGAATCATTTAGGTAAAGGAAGAAAGCAGGTAGCTAATGAACAGTAACGTCTCTCATATATCTTCACTCCTTCAGCACATCTGTCTTCACCCGTACACATCTCAAGCCTCTTCTCAGGTGTGGATGGAAGGTGGCTCAAAATGGTCTATATTTTTCCTCTCCCATTATAGGCATAGAGATGAAAGAATGGAGATCAGAATGAACAAGTTTTCCAAAAACTAAAGAAAAGGGCAATGGGAAAAAACAGCCACTACCAAAATTGCAAAGTTTTTTCTGGTCTTGAGGCATTTTGTAGCAGAAGTACCATCTGCTTCCTTTTCTTTTGCCCTGAATTCAGCATCTCCTGAGTGCTGCTTGATCTCTGTGACAGGTCAGGCTGGTAATTCTGATTCAGTGAAGAAACCACTAAAGGAAGCTGCAATAAGCAGTGATGCGCTCATGGTACGCTTTCATGACATGCTCTCTAAGGACAGGAGTCTTCCATTGCACACCTCCTTATTACTTGTGGTAACATGAAAATGACTGAATCACTGAGAGGCAAGTATAACATAAACAGCAATGACAGAGTCTGGATTTGCACAGGAAAGTAATGTTCCAGGAGGGATCTTTTAAGATATAAATCCAGTGATGTGGTACTGATTTAATGGGAATAGTTGTAGATGTAACAATCAGGCTTCAAGATGGGAAATTAATGCAATTGCTTTGAATCAGAACACGGTAAGAGTTAACAAATTCTGCATTACAGTTATTGTCTGAAAATAACAGGTAAGGGAAAAAGTTGTCCTTCATTTATCAGCATTAATTAATTATTTTTAATAAAATTCTTTGTACTGCAGCTAGTATTTGAAAGAAAAACAGTATCCATTAAAAGTATCAACTTGGAAGGCATTCCAAGAAAAGTATAAAAATATATTGTTGAGAAAAAATAACTTCAGGTCCACATGATGGAAAAAATGATGGATAAGAAGACTGTGACCTCCCTAGAAGACAAGGAAAGAAACAAAAGGAGGAAAAGAAGGTAATAATGAATAAAATACTATCAAATTGTAGACAAAAGTGAGCTGGATGTGATACTAATGGAGTCAACATTTGGAGAAATGCCAAGCCTATTTTGTTGGGATTTTTTGTTTCCTTGCTTTCGGTTGTGTTGTTGTTTTGTGTTTGTTTTTTTCTTTTTTTAAAATCATTCTTATTCTAATAATTAATCTTTAAGACTGGAAATTCAGTGCTTATTTTTGAGATACAGAGAAAGAAAAACAACCATCAACAAAATAAAATTAATCTCTGGTCTTGTTGCTCATGAGATTTATAGATGTGAATGAAAGCACCACATTCTTGGGACAAGCAGACCGTAATTCTTGTGCAGCCATTATACTGCATGAAAAAATGCAGAATAAAAAGGGGAAAAAAAGATATTTTTGTCTTTAAAAATGTTTTCTGGTTTTAGCCTACACAATAAAAGTGACCTGGCAACTCTTTCTAGCTCTGATTAGTTTTATAGATTATTTTCCACTCCTTAGATTTAGTAGTTTGAAGCAAGGTACCAGAGAAAATGTTGTTTTAAGATCAGTACTTAAGACAGTAACACACATTTCTGTTTCTACTGCCAACTACTATTCCCTAAAGTGTATATATTATAGTACCAATAACTGCTATAAAAGCCCATTAAAAACTGAAAATCAAAAGAATGAAGTCTTGTAAAAGACAAAAGACTACCCAAAAAGTTACATACATGCTTGTTTTTAAAGGATACACCAGAGTCAATGTCTAAGATTTTACAGTAAGCTTTGAAAGTAGTTAAAAATTGCAGAAGAACACCTATAACTAATGAATAAAATCACACATTTAAGAGCGTTGCACAAGGCTAGTTTCCATGGCTTTGTTCCCGAGGTACTGGAATCCTCCTTGTCTCAGTTGTCCATCCAGGAGTATGAATATTTCCTACTTCACCAATCTCATTTTAAAGTAGACTGCAACTCCACTCTGCATTGTTCTTCTGATCCACACTGCCACAGATCTTCACACAGTGGACCACTGATCATAAATAGACCAATCTTTGGGTAGCAGCAAAATTTGGAAACAAGTTTTTCAATGGAAAATTCTCCTCAGTTGATGATGGCAAATAATTTCAGGCTGCAAGACAACATGACAGTGCAGCATCAAGCTATTGCACTGCAACTCCCTATTCAATTGTAAATATAATTCATTTTATTAAAATGATTAATAATTTCTAAACATAGTATTATGATCTTGATATTTCTGTAGCCTTAGAAATTATGTACTTCTTTCAGAAGTTTTATTTTTCCATATTTTCCCTACTACAAAGTATGTATCTACATTATAAGATATGAAAAAATGTTTTCATATAACAGCTCATTAGAGGCTTAAACGAACCAGTTTTAGATATATGTTTTTGACCTAATTACTGCCCTCAATCAATGAAATAAAAATGGCAGTTGTCATAATACCGTATCTTGGATGCATCACTATGGGAATCTGCAATGACAGCCTGCTCTTTAGTAAAACTGCCGTTGAATATATTTGCTAGTACTAAGTCTGATTAAATAGTAAAAGAGAAAAAGCATTTTTAGAACCCAGTAAGCTAAACAAAATAACTCTGAGCAAACTGGAGAGGAAGAAATATCCTACCTGCATCTTGCCATTACCTTTGTCCAACTGCAAAATTTTGTGAAAAGGGGAAAAAAAAATCCTCACTTGACACAGTTACTATGTCACTGTCTAAACACATCTTACTGTATGTCACCTGCTGCAGATGTTGCAGCAAAGATCAACACAGATATAAAACACTGTTCTGAAAGTAAAAGAAGCTTTGATTAAATGAGTTCCTCAGCTACTTTCATTGTTTTTCTCCACTTTTAAGCCAGTCATACACTTAGCATATGATTAACCAAATTCTGGAGAGCCTGTTAATCTCCATTTTTAATCTCCATATTTTTTGAGATGCGTTTTCATATTATCAAATGACTCAATGGAATTTTGGGTTTAATTTTCTTTTCAAGAGAAAGTATCCTTAAATGATTTCTTTTTTCCAAATCATGGATCCCCATAGGAAGCTAGGTTTTGGTAATTCATTTATGATTTAACCAAATATTTTTCCCCCTCATTTGTTTATATGCCAATTCAAATGTACAAGCAAGGTTTTTTCTTGATGCAATATACAACTGGAAGTTAATATTTTCTTTCATAATGTGCTTCCAGTTAGTTTCATAGTGTCCCTCACACACCGGTAGAGAAATGAAACACTGAACAGAGAGGCAGAGTGCAGGTAGAAGAAAAGACTTGGATCTTCAAGTTGGAGGTAGGAAGGAAACCACATTTAATCTTTCTGTAGTCTTCTTCTCCCATTCTTCATCTACTTTTTCTCCTCACAGATTCATTTAACAAGATAGCAACCCTCATCCACATAAGAAAGGACAGGAAGTCTCACAGTGGTTGGATGACTAAGCCAATCTATACTTGCTCAGGTGTAAAAACTTCTAAAAGATAGCATTTGACATTTCCAAATTTGTACTTAGGTATATCATTTTACTTGATAGTAATTGTTTCAGGGTATCATCAACTACAATATGGGTCTATAGTATACAGGCATTGGGAGGGGATTTTTTGCAGAAGATAAACTTGACTCTTAGCAGGTTGATTTTAGCCTGGTTTCCTACAGAAACAAGGCTGTAAAATCATACGGTCTGTGTGTTTCTACGATTTTTTAACGAAGTAGACCAATTTCAACCAAATTTGACTGGGAAGATAGAAATCTCAAAGATAGCTATGCTCTTTTAAATTTTGAAAGCAGCTGTTCCTGGAGAGAAGAGAGACAAGAATCCTAACATTAACATGCATAGTGCTAACAATGTTATCTGCCCATTTCTACTGTCAAGTGTGGCAGTCCACATACCATTACCAGAATATTTGCATATCCTGAGATAAAAGAACTCTGTAATTCAATTATGAATCAATAGACACAAATCCATACTAAACTGCTTCTCCTTAATTCTGGATCTTTTACCACTTTGCTGTTTTAACTAGAAAGAAAAATATGAAACTGATGAGAAAAGTAAAACAAAAAGGAAGCAGTTTAAAAAAAAAATAAAACTTTTTTTTTGTTTGCTAAAATCTAGATTTTGTAATGCAATAAGTAATTTATCAGCTACTATCCTACAAGAATGGACACATTGTAAGGTTGTCTATTAAGATACCTTTCTGATTTTACCAAGTTCAGAAGTCCTACCCAAAAATACACACAAATATTCGCACAAAGGTTACTGCAAGCTTCACAACATTTTAGCTGTGACCAACTAAGAGTGTGTTGAATGGCCCAAATTGTTCATACAGATGCATGAGGTGAAGTTGAAAATCATTCTCTTTCCATTTCTTATAATCCACAGCCAAACAGCAACATAACAGTTGGAAGTACGAAGATTCCCATACCACATACATTCTTACTGCTCTTTAGTGATTAGTTTGAAATGATCTACCATAATTATCTATTCCATAACATCTTCCTGCCTGGTTAAAAAATACTTAAGAATGTCACCAAATACTAATTCACTGTTGAAATGTATGAATAAACATGGAGAAGTGGTATGAGAAGTTATTTGTTACTCAAAGATACAGTGTAATTCTTCATTATATGTTCAGTATTCTGCCAGTACTTGCTATAAATAAGACTGTTCTGTTCCAAGACTTCTTAAGACAGAAGATACAAATTCTGAGCTCTTGGCAAAAGGATTGCAAAATCTAAAGAGCTAACAGTTCCTGAAATACAGCTGAAGTTTGACTCCGAACTGTTAATTCTTTTTAAAATAAATAAATAAATAAATAAATAAATAAGTGAGTTTTGTTCTCACTCCATTTTTCACAACTTTTTTTTTTCTTTTTTTTTTTCCTTTTTTATGTATCAGGTGTGTTTTTGCATCCCCTCTGTTCATGACAGAAATCAGGTATATGCTGCCAGTAGAACTTATTAATTGGAGGGCCTGCTGCTGCTAAATTAAACTTGGTGCCAGATTAGAGACAGCCAGATGCTAAGGTAGTGATTCTCTTCCCTAGTTCAGTAGTAAAGGCAATGTCATTAACAGCATAGTCTGGGTATTAACTCAGTCGTTAATAGGCACAGTGTAAGGTTTATCTATGTTGGTCTAGCTGTTAAAAAAAAAAGGCGAACACAAAAGAAATACAAGAAGGAAGTCAGGCACTCAAGGCAGACTCAGGAAGAACAGAGATGCCTAAATTCAAGAATGTAATCCTGAAGATCTGAACTCTGGTGAAAGTTAACTCAAGTAAACTTTTTTTTAACTACTGAATAAATTTCTATATGCCTAAAAATTTCCTTTAGCACATGACAGATGTTCTCAAGGTTTGGGAATACTAATAAGTCATCATTTAGCTAATTCCAAACATAGAAAGAAGGTTGTTAATCTTCCTACCTTCCATGATGGACTGAGTTCATTAGATCTTCTTATGACACATTAGACCAGAATCAAGCACCTTCAATCTCCATTGTTAATCAGTACTCTTAAAATCTAATACAAAGTCACAAAGCTATTCCCTATTTTTCAATAGCTGAATTTAGCTTAACCTATTTTCAGTATGTAGTCTGCAAATGTTAGACAATGGACTATCCTTAAAAATACACATATCAACAGTGGGCTTAAACTTGTTATTGATGCATATCTAAGTTAGAAGAGTATTGAGAAAAAAAGGTTTCAGACTCTCAACTCAGTGGGTCAAGGATATGCTCAGAATATTTTCAAGAGATGATGCTTCAGCCATTTTCTTTGTCTACTGAAATTCAAGCCTGTGTCTCCTACTACCCTGTAGTTTATACTAAGCATCAAGCTATGTGACTTGAATAAGAAATCAGTTATAGGCAGCACAGTTACTTACACTGTGCAGTATTATCATGTAAGAGATACTCACTCCAGGTTGATGGGGGATCCAATTAAACTGAGAGAACAGTCCTGAACCTATACTGGAATTAGCTGACAATTAGCACAGTGGACCCAAATATACCTTAAGTACTCCCTCTAGAACTCTGCAGAGATACCTAGGACAAAGATGTTTCCTAAAAACAGGAAGCAACTCCTTTCAAAACTATGTTTGGAGTTCTCCTCTTTCAAGCAGCACCAATACAAATCCAACTGTTTACAGTTCCAATTCCTTTATTTACACCTGTCTAGTGGATTCAGCTCTTATTTGAGGTGGGATAGAGAATGCTTTACTCCTGACATCCACCTTCCCTGGAAAGTGTCTTCACAAGTTGGTAACACATTATTCTGGCTTGAAGAGAGCACCCTCCAGCTCTTTTAGTCAAGAGGAAAAAAAAAAAAAAGGCAGAAAGTGTGATTTTGTAGCTTAAGTGGCAGAACATTCAAGTGGGAAAGAAGATATAAACACTTGAACACTGTTTATGAAACTTATTCAGATCCAGTTAATATAAGAATCTAGACCACTGTGGACATAGATTCAGAAACCCTAACCTCCTTATCTGCCCTGTAGCAGTTATGCTTTCTCACAGACAATTCTCACCCTTGTAGCCCATACTGCTCTCATGCATTAGATAAAGGGCTGAGATGTCAAATGTAATTTCCAGTCTTGACATTTAAAGATTAGTCAGTGGTTATACTCAGTGTTCAGTAGCTAAATCTTATTTTTGTAAGGGTTGTTTGTTTTTATTTTCTTTTGGGGGCGGGGAGGACTAAGTCTTCTCGTTACTGCAATAGAAGTTTTATTTTCAAACTCCTTTAAAAGGCCATCCAAAGAAACACGTGATATAGAGTTATAAAAGGGACAAAATTAGCAGTCATGAAAAGTACAGAAGAGCTGAAATGAAATAAGTACATGCAGAGGTGGTAAGGATATAAAAGCAGTGACATTGACAATGGCATCTGAAATAGGGATCTTCAGACAGGCTTTTTTCCAGACAATGAAGTCTATAAGGAACTGCACTTAACACAGTCAATTTGTCCATACTTAGGAAGAAAGGAGAGAGGTGAGAGATCAGTGTTGACTGGCAGTCCACAATTTCCTCTGTGATTAAACAGGTTTGCCAACTTTTTGGGAACCTCCTCAGCATTTTGCAGATCACATTTGAACTTATGCCCGAAGCGTTTAAACTTAAGAGTAAGACTGTCCTCAAAGCTAGAAAAAAAAAAAAAGAACAATATACATCAACCAGTAGAAATAGCAGGGGCAATATTAATTGTAAATCTCATTTTTATTAAATATTTATAGACTTCTTAATATAGTAGTTTAACACCAATACATAATGCAATACATAAGAGACTCCATGTAGTGTGAGAAGGAATTAAAAGAAAACCAAGAAGCACAGACTGCCACTGAAAGTGATGCCATCTTTATGTAATCCATACAACAATTACAAAATATTCCTTTAATTCTGCGATACATTCGTTGCCTGTATTTTGATAAATCCTAGTGTCACTCATCAGTGCGCAAAGTTTCATCAGGGAGGGAACACGGTAATTTTTATGTTGATTTTATGTGTGTGAGACAATGGTTGGATCCAACAGCCAGGAAACCAGAATTTAAGCACTGACTCAGAGTTACTGCAGTCTCATAAGTATGCCTCTCTTGATAGTATTTTAATCAATTGTTCTTGAACTTGGGCAATATATCTGCTGTATTTCCCAAGCTGTTAAATACAACGCATTTCAAGCTGTTATAATTTATAAACGGACCACACACTGCTCTCCCAGTTATTAAATACAACCACAAGTGACCATTCCACTATATACTCCAGCATCTCTATAGAACTGACTGTGCTTCAAGTTTGAAAAAGGACACGGAGAAATTTAAAACATTCACCAAAAAAAAAAAAAAAAAAGGAATATGTCAAAAATATTGCTCAGGACTGCCCACGAGATGAGACTGAAGAAGAAAGGAAGACAGTCTGCAATATTACGAGTAGGTAAAGTGAACTTTATGTGATGACATTAATAATAAATCCCAATTTAGAAAAGACCACAATTTCAACTTTTGGCCTCAGCTCTTTGGAATGTCTTTGTTCCCCTGAATGCCTAATTCAGCAGTGATTTTATCCTGTACTTCAACCTATCTAGTACTGTTTAATTAAAGGAATTACAGTGGAAGCATATTCTCAGAAAGGAAGAACACATTTCATTGTTAGACAGAAACAGACAACTGAACTAAACAAAGGAAAACGGAGTGATTCCACATGAATTCAATTGCTGAGTTTTAATTTTATGACAGTCCTTGGATGCTATAGCAACTCTCGTTTTTGTACTGCCTGCCGAATGAAGAAATGACCCCATGATGGATTAAGGGCATTATCTATAGTGTTCATGGGGGGGAGGGTTTCTTGGGGACATCGCAACCTAATTCACATTCTCATATAGCACCTGGAAAGCAGGGAGGGGGAGGCATGTGAATGTTTAGTGTAGACTTTTTGCAAAGAATTATCTTTGCTTTTTCTCATGGTTTTTATGGAGGTCCTCAATAAAAGCTTTTGAAAACTCCATCCAGAAAGCAAAGATATTAGGTCACCAGGGACGGTACATCAACCATTTTTTTCTAACCCTCTTAGCAGCTGAAAACCTTTTCAAGAAACTACTTTATATAGAGCCATCTCTTTCTTTGGGAACTGCACATGTATATGAAGGGACAGAGTTTGTTCCCATTTAGAAGCAGGAGTGCAGTCTATTCATAGCAAGCAATAGCAGAAACCACTACTGAAATTACATTTATTCTCAAAGTGGTTCTGAAAGGGATCTAAACATACCTCTAAGGTATTTTTTTTATCCCATCTTGTTTTAAGAACTACCATTAGATCATCACTCCCATTTTGTGATAAGCCTGTGTTCCTAGGTGCTTTTTGTTGCCGGGGAAGAAGTTTTGTTTTGTATTTTAATACTGCTTGTTTGGTGACATTCCTATTTAGAAGCACACTGGCTGCAATTAAAATCTTTACAACAGTCATGCAACTTTTTTCTGTATCTAGTGTGACA
The DNA here is from genome assembly GCF_002078875.1 of Numida meleagris. Lineage (NCBI taxonomy): Eukaryota > Metazoa > Chordata > Aves > Galliformes > Numididae > Numida > Numida meleagris. The sequence continues at coordinate 144,963,192 of NC_034409.1, forward strand.
ACCTAGACTGTACAAGCTTCTGCCTAGCCTAAATAAATAAGCAGATAATGCAAGGTGGTTTTCCTAATTTACTTATTAATACATGAATTAAACTGGCAGGATCAATGATCTCCCTCAGAAAAAAAAAAGGAATCCTGTGATTGAGGACTTACTGTTTCTGAAGAGACTCTGAGATTTGCCAGAGATAAAAATGGATTAACTTTTATGACCCCATTTACTGAATCTCTCCCAAGCCATACTCAGGAACAAAACAGTGGCTAAAGGCAAGAGTTCCTAACTGCTAAAATGATTTATCGATACGTAGAAACAAGATTAAAAAAACAGCAGTATCAAGATTAAAAATTGTTTCTGCATTTATGTACATTGGACATATCCTTCGACATTTTGTACTTCAGGCGTTTTTTAATGTTACATTGTTTTATTTTTCCAGGCTGAACTTTTGTTACTTGCTGTAACATTTTGCTGTCTAAGATGCAAAAAAAAATCTAAAGCTATATATTTACATTTTATGCCCAAAGCTTGAAACACCTGTTGAGCCATAATACTTTTAATACAAAAGAAGAGGGACAAATCTCACTTTTCAGTGAATTAGAGGCGTGTTATAAAGTGTGTTGATCCCAGACAAATTCTTGTAAGTCTTCTCAGGAATAGCTCTTATAGAAATTAAGCACACACATCTCCATCAGGCATTGCTCTGTTCACCACTTTGAAGTAAGCAGTCACTGAAGTATCACACGAGGAACCTTAGGGAGGAAGGTAATCCCTCCACCTCTGCAAGAAATAGCCTTTCTTACACAGCAAGTAAATACACCAGAGCATTCTAGCCCTGGGATGGCAGAGGAAAGCACTAGATTTTACTTAGAGACATTTCCTTCAGGATACGCAAACTAAAAAGGGCATAAGGATCTGGAGATAAGCTTCAATTAATAGGGGGATAGTCTGGACTGGCAGAAAAGCAAGAGAGATGAAACCTTTCAGAGGGGCTGGAGCAACTAAGGAAGACTGCTGCTATTAAGTGTATCCTTAATCCTGTTGTATCTGTCTGTATTTAGGTCCCATTACTGCAAATGCATATTTAACAGCATGCTATCTAGTTCTTTAATAGAAACACAGACTAAATGATGTGACAGACAGGAAGACGTTCCTGATGAAAGGACATGGTAGATCTTTAAACAAAGGTACTGAAACACTTAACAATGTCCAGCCACACAGCAGACTATTTCCAGGGCATCCAGAGAATAGCAAGTGTATTTCAACAGAACAGGATATTGTAAAAATAAGCACAACAGACACCAGGAAAGGAAGATGCATTTCCCAATGGCTTCCTGGCAATAACCAGGGAAAACTCTCTGGCACACTGTATAGCAGTAGAGAGCATACTTGAAAAAATGAGCTAGTGTATGACAGAGGGAATGAAACTAAATAAAATTCTGAGAAGTGCATCATATTAATATCTGGTCTAACTAGATTTAACTTTTCTGATCTCAGACCCCTTACTGGACCTCAAACATATCAACCTACTTGATTTTAAATCTCACGCTTTTGGGTGGTTACAAGCTGTAGCATCCATGCTGTTCCATCGTACGAAACATTGTTACTCTGAGAACACAACACAGCAACTGTATTCATTCTACCTGCACAATCTGCACAATCTGCACAGGCCTCTGTATGCATTATATTGCTCACAAAGAACACTGCAGTTTGAAAGCATTTTTTTCTTAAAGCATTTACATACTTGAAATTTCATCACTGAGGAAGACTAGTGTTCTAGTTATCATAGAATCATAGAATGGCTTGGGTTGAAAAGGACCTCAAAGATCATTGAGTCTCAACCCCCCTGCTGAGTGCAGGGTCGCCAACCACTAGACCAGGCTGCCCAGAGCCACGTCCAGTCTGGCCTTGAATGCCTCCAGGGACGGGGCATCCACAACCTCCCTAGGCAACCTCTTCCAGTGGGTCACCACCCTCTGTGTGAAAAACTTCCTCCTAATATCTAACCTAAATCTCCCCTGTCTCAGCTTAAAACCATTCCCCCTTGTTCTATCGCTATCCACCGTCACAAACAATCGATCCCCCTCCTGTTTATACGCTCCCTAATTAATCCCTAGTTAATCAGCTTTTAGAAATGCTCAGAGCAGCAGTGCCTGTGGGTACCTCAAAGAAATATGGGAAACAGCTTTGGTCCTACAACAAACCATTTGCACATCTCAGGAATCAGCAAGGATCTGTGGCAGCCTTCTAAAGGAGGGATATGGGACTTTTATCAAAGGGACAAAACTATTCTCTACATAAGAAAGTTCAATAAGGGAAAAGAAGATCCAGGAAAGAAAGAGGAATTTCTTGGAGTTTTTCTTACCTTAAAAAATTGGTTCAGTCATTTATTTTCTCAGCCTATTAAGTACCTTCTGAATATTTCTGCTGTGGTCAAAGGCACAGAAGCTGGAAATGTCATCCTCTGATGAAATATATAGATATAGTATATGTTCATAGATAAGTATGTATCTACATAAGTAGATATGTATTGCTATGTATACAGATAAAGGTAGACAGATATCTTTTTATAATGCCCAATGTTTGTAAAACTGGTTGGGAGCATCTTATGAGTTATGAGGTCCTGCTTGTTGGGACTAGGATATTGTGGTTCAAGAGTTTTTATACAAGACTAATCTCATAATTCCAAGACCCTACAAGTTTGAGGGAAGCTTCTTATCTTTAGACTAGATATTAGGAAGAAATTCTTTACTGTGAGGGTGATGAGATACAGGAACAGGTTTATCAGCAAGGTTGTGGATGCCTCCTCCCCGGAAGCATTCAAGGCCAGGCTGGATGGGGTTTTGAGCAACCTGCTCGAGTGGGAGGTGTATCTGCCTATAGGAGGGGGTTGGAACTAGGTGATCGTAAATGTCCCTTTCAACCCAAACCCTTCTATGATTTTGCCCAAAATATTTGATCCCACTCCATGACACCTTTTATCCCAACAATATGGTGGAAATGAGGGGAAAATTTCCACAGTGCCTGGAACAGGGACCAATTTTAAACTGCAAATAAGACACAGAGAGGTGCCATTTGAAGCTAGTGTTAAAGAAATGCTCAAAACCTCAGTTGCTGAAGACTAAGAGGAGAGGAATCTCTTTGGAAATGAGCTGTTCAGATCCTGCTCTAGGTTATATTAATTGGCAGGAAGAAAAGATGACTGAGAAAGAAGGGACTCCAATAAAGGGTTAATACTGATGCCTACAGAAAACGAGTCTGGAGAATGATTTCCTCCTTGTGGAGGCAATCTTCCACTCATTGTCACAGGTGGAGAAAAGGGGAGCATTACCACCATTTTGAGCAATGAGGTCATTTTTCAGTGCTGGTACTTTCAACTAGTAGGGTTCTCTAATTTTTTTTTTTTTTTTTAATTTAACATGTATATTCAGAAAAAAAAAAGAAAAAAAGGAAAACAAATCTTAAGAGAGGGTTACATAATAAGCTCAAGCACTGATTTTACAATAGTACTCAGTGCTTAATTAGTATCTTGCCTCCTATTTTAAACTATTAGACTATTTTAAACTGTTTAACCAGTCTTCTTCATGAAGAATCTTTCTGAGTCATCCTAAGATCCACTCCTGACTGCTACAGTAGGATATAGTCAAGGTATGGCAGTTGTTTTTCAGTGTATTAAGCACAGTAACTTTTCAGCTGGTTTGTGCTGAAATACTGCTGAGGAAGGCTTATACCCAGATAACCTTGCTCATTGCTCCAGTATCTACGCTGGTAAGTCCTGTCTACTATTTTCTTACAACATGCAGAGGTCTTTAAAAATCTCGAGTAAATGATGACAAAGTGAAAGGATTTTGTCTGTCCCATCTGTCAGAATTACTTGGGGAAACACTTGAAAAATACTAGGTTTTATGGCACATTATGATAGTGTCCTTGATTCAAATAATGTTGTGGTTAAAAGACGATGAGGTAGAGGATTGAATTTTGCATCTTTTACATCCTCATCTTGTGGGAATCATAACTTTTTATTGGCACTTTAAGCGTGGTCACAAAAAAAAACACACTGAAAGCAGGCTGCCATTAAGACTCTCCAAGAAAACCCACAGCTTAACACATTGCATTATGAGGTGAGGCTAGAAGGTGGAAGTTCAGCAAAAAAATACCATATATGTAAACCATATCATAAAAACTTCAGCAACCAAAACACATCATAATTGGATGTTGTAATAAAATACCTGAGTTTAGTTGTAGACCTGGGGATGGGGAAAATGAGAGCAGAGAAAGCAGATCTAAGTACATTTGACAGTTGAATACGTCTTCTAGTTCCAATGGTTCAAGATGAAAAAAAAAGTCCAGAATATTTTATAGATATTTAATGGTTCTAATTTATATAAGAGACTTTTTCAATTAAAAAAAAAAAAGATTAAAGAAAATAACCCCCCACCCTTGTGACCTTAAATCACACTTCTGAATTTTCTCTTTACCTGTTAAGAAGCAACTTAACAAACAAGAGATTGGCCACAAGAAGTCACATCAAAAAAGTGATACCCTATCTCATCCCACAAATTTTCAATCCATTATCTGCCAACTTACAGAAGCAAGTTAATTCAACACTACATTCCTAAGTAATCAACTGTTTCAAATATATGCATTGAGGAAAAAAAGCAAAATGATTTCCAGTACTGCACAGCATGATAATATACCACAATGACATAAATCTCCATATTTCTGTATTACATTTCTAGAGTATTCTGATCTGAGGACTTTCATTGCTGAAAGAAAGGAAAGCTCCAGGTAAGAAAAGTTATACTTTCCTACCCTTTATCACACTGAGGTCCACAAATCTATTACTGTGCAATTTTTCACAGTTACAATCTCTTCTGCTTTTAAACCCAGATCATCTTCTAAATATGGAAATTCAAAACAAACTATACGCATTACGTATATTTCTTTTTCCTCTATTTTGTATGACCAGTAGCAGAACTGGTACATTTATGTACTGATAGCCATGCATTCATTCACACAGATCCCAAAATAGAAGTCGTGACTTCTCTCTCTCAGATTGATAGCACTATCATAAAAACTCTGCTGCTTCCCTGAAAGAAGAAATGCTATTTGGATTTATTTTGAAAATGAATGATATGTGAGTTTTAAGAAGTACTTGTCTGAATTAATAGTGCACACCTTATCTGTAAATGCACCTATCTTCAAAAAAAGTTGCTTGCTAGAAAGTTGCGCTTATACTTCTCCAGTCAAATAGAAATCCTCACTGTGATATCACTGGAAAGCTTCCTCTCTGATCTTCATGGGTCTTTAACAATAATGTTCCAAAGTCCTGACTTTTCTGGTCTGAAATAAAAGAGGTAGCCCTAAAATGAATTTCATGTTGGCATTTCTAGGAAAGAGGCTTTTCTTGGAATATGCTGATAACACAGTATAGCAACTCCACTTATTGCTTTTGTGCTTACTCATATAACCGTAACATGTCCTTCTTACCGGTCATCTAAAAACTATATTTCTGTTTATTTATTGTGGCAATTAGTGTGTAGTTCTGGGTTTTTCATAAAGGCTTTCATTACTTATGCAGCTTTTAGGACTCATAACTGGAATAGGATCAATTTTCTTTCAACAAAGACAGACATTCAGAATGACAAATTTCTCTTGGCAATCTGAGATGTCTGGCATCGTCCAATTCTTCCAGAAAATAGTGAGCTCATAACTCTTCAGACATCTCTGGTTATACTTTTCATGTAACTTGCATTGTATTCCAAACTACTCTAGAACATAGGAAAGCATCTAACACGCACTGTTGTTTGGTTTTTTTTTTACGTTAAACCAAACTCTATGCCAGAGGAAGACCACACCTGGAACACAGATTTTTTTCTTTTTTTTTTCTGTTCTCAACTCCCACATGATTTAAGAATACCAAAAGATTAATTTGGTGGATGTCTTCAAATCAGAACACTTAAAATATATATATATGATAAGATACGACTGATAAAGAGTAGTTGTATTTCCAAAAGCCTTCTGATAATATCCACTAGAGAGTCTTCAAATAGCTGAGTTATCATGGGAGGAGAGGGAAGAGTCTCTGTGTCTCAATAAATGGCTAGCATATAGAAAATATACGTTAGAAATAAATGGTCAGTATTCACAACGAGGTATTAGTAATGTCTCCCAGGTTCTCATGCCACTGAACTTCACTTGTAATGCTTGAAAAAAGATGAGGACTGAACAGTCTGATGTTTAAAAAAAAAAATATCATCTGGAATGAGAAGAATAAAAGCTGGCTTTGAAGAGCTGTATAAAGATTTCACAATATTAAGTCACTCAGTAAAAAAAAAAAAAAAAAAAAGACAGATGAAATTCCCAGTTGCTATTTGCAAAGTATTGCATGTGGAAGGCAAGAATGATTGTCCTAAAAAAAGATAAATAACTCTGGAGTCTTATAACTTTCATTAGTATTAATGGTCAATTTAAACCCTTTGATTATTGTTCTTCATGTCAAGCAGCTGTTCAAAATAAAATTTAATTTAGGAATTGTAAATTAATAGGAAACAATCAAAAATGATTTGCTATATAACCTTACAATGCATTGCACCAGTACAACAATTTTACAAGGATGGTATACACAAAAAATGCATAGAGAAGAAAGATCGCAATCAATAAACATAAGGAAAAGCTTCTGTACTTAATCTTTAAATAGATTAAATAAATCACGATACTTTAACGTGTAAAACAGAAAGATTTAGATTTTATTTTATGAAAAATGTTTGCTGCATACTTGTCTTGGAGCAGACCATCTAGTTATGTCACATTTTATTCCTGCCTTTTCAGGATGTTGATGCAGACTCTGCCTATACTCAGTTATATGAGATTGTATGGATAGAAGATGGGAGTTAAATAGGAGAAAAACATATTAGCTTTTTGTTTTGTTTTGTTGTGTGCTCCTTGAAATCTACTGGGGCACTAGCTATGGCAATTATGTCAGAAGACAGGAGAGAGAGCTGAGAGAAGATGAAATTCTTTAGACTGCAGGGAACGCACAAATGGAATTAGATGTGGGCAATGCACACATTTTAGAATTAGAATTTAAAATTAAGCCTTGAAATTAAGCCTTCAACATGAAAGATCTACTTCTGGGAAATCCAGCTGAGCTGTCAGTTGCTGTGGAGACAGTTAAAAATTATGGTGAAGGAGGCACATTTTTGTCGCCAGTGACATGGCACTGTCAGCCATACTGCTGTTGGTACAGGGTCACAGAGCTGCAGAGAGTAGTTGCATTAGATGCTGTCATCTTCAACATAATGAAAATTGAACACTTATGAAAATTAAATCATCACAAGGCCAAAATAATAACAGGAAACAACCTTCTCAAGGTACAGATGTGGAATCGTAGAAGTGGTAATCTGATAACACAGAAATGGCTTGTGCCAACTGAAGAGCATTGGATGTGGGGTAGAATACCACACGATACTGTATCTCTTAAACACTGCGAGTTCTTCAAACTGTGTAATTCAATCTTAGCTGTAACCTCACTAACACAGGGGGATGAGGAGATCCACTAGGCTTCTCTCACTCATGAACTTTTCAGGGACATCTTGAACTTTGTGGTACAATAATCACAATAACTCTAAAAACGAAATAAAGCCACTAATTAGCTAATGTACTAGAAGTATAATTCTATGAGAAACATTCAAAATAAATAATTTTCAACTAAGAAGATTGTTCTCATTTTTTGTGACATATTTAAAATAAATCTGTGTTCTATTTCTATATGAACCTGACACAGCAGTATTTTAGCATCTGACACTTGATCTGATTGAACTGCCTTTTTCACCTCTCTGGAAGAGCTCGGATATAAATATAAACCAAATCTTAGTCCTTAACTGCTGCCTTTACCCAGACTTTCTGCTGACTAATTGTCTCATTCCAAATTATAGGAGGGAGAGGAGTTTCTTTTAATATATGTATACTCAACGGCAAGATGAAGACACAATGGGCCAAATGTTAGCCTGACCAGTTTATTACAAATCCTAGTTGCTTAGGGAGAAGGGTAAGGGAAGGCAGGTGATAGAAAAGGGCTAGGAAAAAGCAAGGAGTCCTTGTAGAAAAGGCCTCATGAAGCAAGCTTTGAGGCAAAAGAAAAAAACAGTTCTTGTCTTCCACACTAATCCACTCCACTTGCAAAACATGTTTTCTCATCAGTTATCTCTTGGTCCCGTAGTCACCAACAATCCTGGAGCAAAGTAAACTTCATAAAGAAGAGGATCTGTGAGTGAAATCCCACATAGCCCTCTTCATGCACATATGAAACAGAATCACAGAGGTTGGAAGGGACTTCTGGAGATTGTTTAGTCCAAACCCCCTGTTAAAGCAAGCTCCCTACAGTAGGTTGCATGAACCTGAATCCCAGCTTTAAAGAAGCAAACTGTACATCATCTGTACTATTACATTTTCCCCTGAATGCCTTTCTGACTTTCCTTCTAACAATCTTAAATGAAGAGTAGCATAGTGGTGCTGTTCTGTGCATCACTTGAAGCACATCTCCCAATTTTATCAACTGGCCAAAGTCACAGAGCACTTAAGTGTGCAGCTGACCTGACATTTTTCAATGAATGCTATCATATTCCCAATCTATTTTAACACAATTCTCACTAAGCTACTACTCTATGAATATCAGAGAAATTTATCACAATACAAAACGTCTATAAAGGATTTCTCATGTAATGAATCAAGATATGACCTGAGCAGGGCAAAGATCATAGGAGGACACATTTGGAGTGAATTTTATACAGAAAGATTACATAGTAAGAAGAAAGTACAATCTCAATACATCTATACTGAAACTTTCATACATATATAAAGTCCTGTTTAAAGTTTATTACAAAAGTCAATAAATTTAACATTTATACAATTAAACTATTTCTTCTGTCCTTTGTGTATCTGTACTACAATATTGACAGACACAGAACTAAACCAGTTTTAGAATGAGTGAGATTGGGCTTTATTCAGTCTGCAGGACAAAAGTCTTTTTTTTTTTTTCAGAACTTGGAAAGTGTTTAGTGAATGCTGGTGGAAGTTGCAGCTAGAGAAAGGATAATCTTGTGAGCAGGTCAGCAAGAGCATTTCCATGGAGAACTGCTTTGTAGCATTATTTTTGCTACAGTTTCCTGCATCTCAGCCAAACTTTCACAGATGATTCTCCATTTACATTAATCACTTTCTGGAACTCAAAACCAGACACAATGGAGCCTGATATGCAGAAGATTTACTTGGAGACTGCAGCTGAAACCAGTGTTAGTACTGCACTGAAAATACAAAATGCTAAGTACTCTTCCAACAGAAGCTGAGTATCTGAAACTTTAAAAATATGTTTCTTTGTCATCTGTGAAAGAAGAACAGAAAGTATCATGAAAATAAAGGGGTTTTACTAAGTTTCCAGATATGGCAGTTATATAAGAAAAGGCTTCCAAACTAAAAGAAGGGAGACTTGAATAGCTTAGATGTTAGGAGTAAAAGGGTGGTGAGGCACTGGCACAGGCTGCCCAGAGAGGCTGTGGGTGCCTCATCACTGGAGGCGCTCAGGTCCACGTTGGATGGCAGCCTGAGCTGGTGGGTGGCAGCCCTGCCCACGGCACAGGGTTGGGGTTCAGTTGGCTTTGAGGTCCCTTCCAACCCAAACTATTCTGTGATTCTATGATTCTAAGATCCTATGAGAATATTATAGTCTTGTCTTAATAATAATTTGTAAATAAGAACTAATAAAATAATGAATTATGTAAGCATCATTGATAAATTTAATAATACACTAGCAAATCATTTCAGTTTTTGGTTCTGCTTAAGAACTAGCGTAGTATTTTTAAATGTTTTAAGGAAAAATGCATCCTACAGATGCTTATTAAGATCAGTAATTTATAGAAAAGTACATCACTGAAGCCTGTACCATTCTGTACTTCATCTGTTATAGTCTTGACATGAAACGTGCACTGATAAACTATTCTTGGAATGAACTGAGAGCTGTGTTTTTTGGGAGGGAGGAACAATATCTAAACTAACAGGGACACAGCCTTTGAGAGAATAAGCTAGAAAGCAGGAGTAAACGTGATTTAGATATTTAGATAATGATTTAGATATTTTATTTAATAATCCCAATACAAGATCAAATTATTTGTTTAGCTCTACCAAGTGATCACAAACAAATGAATGCAAGTGTGGAGAAGGGTGTATCTCAAAACAAGCAGGGTTGCTCTTTTCCTATTTGCTGTTGTTTCCTTTTTTTTTTTTTTTTGTAGTAGTGGTATCATTGTCCCTCTAAAACAACAAAAAAATAGTCAAAATTGAAACACCAAAGACATGGTGAGATCTAGATCCAGTGTGCCACTCCATGTAGTTAGCATTGATTCAGTGGGCTCGATTTGAGCTCAGGCAGAATAACTCACTGAAGGGGACCGAAATAAGAAGTGATAAACAACTGCTGCCTGCGCTGGCTTGCACTATTTTATATGAACACTATGAACTGTATTCATATCATCTACTTTAGACTACTAACAGGAATGTTTCGCTGCCTCAGATTTAGGCACCTTACTGCCAGAAAGTTATTCAGACTGCCTATGCTACCCTCAAAGCTCAAAGAAAGCCTTAAGAAATCTGTGCTTGTATCTACATCAGAAAGTAGAGCACCACAGCATGACAAAATCTGTAGAGTAAAACACTGGTGATGACAACCTGACTTCCACACTATACATACTAAAGGCTTTAGACCTATTCTGATCTATGCCTGTGGATATCTGGTAGTAGTTGGAGCACATCCACTGGTTAACCAGAGGATGTCCATCTTGTGTTCTCCAGGACCACACTGCAATGCAAATCCAAGCACATCAAGCAGAGACAATGGGGATAATTACATCAAAATTAATTTATACTAAAACATATGTATGTACTTTTTTATTATTATTTTTATTAATTTATTCTAAAACAATGTAGGTACTTTCTCTGAATGTTTCCAGAGAATGACACAGAATATACTGATGGGAAATCTTCCATTCTCCAAACAACTACATACAAAAGAAAGACATATTTTATGAGTCTTCATATATTTAATGTAATGTAAAAAGAAATAAGAAAACATAGAAACCGTAAGACCCTATATAATTCCAAGGGAAACTGTAAGATATCCCTACACCAAGCACAGGAGCACAAAAGATCTGATTAAGCAGATGCCTAAATCCAGTTGGGAATCAAAGTGCCAAACATCTTTTAAGATGAAAGATATTGGCAGGAGAACAACACTCTTCTGACTCAGTACATTAATGGCTAGGATGCTGAAGAGTTTTCTGCCCCGAAACAGACAATTAACTTATGGGGGTGGCGGTGGTTATGAAGGTGATGGGATTCTTGAGAAGTTTCCTGACCTGTTTTCCAAAATGTTCATATCTAAATTTCACATAAAGTCATTTTAATTCAAATTTAGGTATGACTATGCCCCTTCTAAGTAGGCTCATTTTCACACAATAGCACATTTGTAATACTGCCTACACTCCAGCCTTCACTTCTAGGTGAAGCAGCATCTTCATTTTTGCTTGCTTTTCTTTTTGTAGTATCACATATCATTTCATACTCCAGCATCCTCTTTTCTCACATGCAGAGTAGAAAAAATTATTTCACAACTGTCAGCAAATGAACAGCTTTGCTTCAACTACCTACATAGAGCTGTACATATATATGCATATATATGCATTATCACAAATAAGATACAAAGTTCTGTCTTCAATAAATGAATTTCAGAATTTTGCAAGGGTTTGGAAACTGACTGTCATCTTACACATTAAGAATATATATTACAAAAAAAAGCCCCTCATCTATCCTTGGATTCAGAGTATTTTACAACGTGGCTCTTTGATCTTTTTCAGGTAGTAATGTTATGCTTATAGCAGGAATGTATGTTGAGAATCAAAACCTTTAATATCGCCTTTTCTTTATGAGATCATGAACAATTTATATTTAACAATTTCAGTCTTTGATAAAATGTACTTGATTGAGTGAGAGTGATTAATTAAGAGAATCAAAGCAACGGGATAAAAGATTTGTTGAAGGAACTAATCACAATTATGAAGTTCAGAGACTAGTACTGTCAGAAATACTCCAGCAAGCACTTGTGGCTGATGAGATTCTGAAAGTAAATAGTAAATAAAATTCTACAGAAGCTATACGCAAAACAAGCACAAAGAAAGTAAAACCTCGCATTGAAATGAAGTTACCACTTGCCACTCCCTTCGCTTGTGTGCTGTTGTGTGTTGTCCACGGTGTGCCTCTTCTTCCCTGTCGTATGTATTTCCAATTTACTCCCCTTTTGATCCTACTGCCCATGAGCTTACAAGTACTTTTCTCTTTGAATTCTCCTCTTCTACTTGTCCCTAACATCAATAAGTGAAAGTACAAATTCAATCATCATTTCAGTCCAATTCTCATATTTCTCTCTCTTTTTATTTCAGCTCCATTTCTCTTCAGATTACTTTTTTTTCCCCACAAAATCTTCTGAAGAATTGAACATAAGCAATAATTTTAAACAACATTGATCATAGTTCCTGGTTCAGTATCTGTCTATGTGTTGTTAGTAACCCAGAATTTGAATCAGTAACAACTATGAATTTTTCACAAGGAATAAGTAAGCAGATTTTTCAGTTTTAATAAACTGTTTCCTTGCTCTACCAATATACGGCATAAGCCAAAAAGCAGCACTCCAGGCTGTTCTGCTTAGCAGAGTTAGTAAAATAGTTATACCCTGACCATGTTCTTTAAAGAACATGATTATAAAGGCAAATTAGTAATGGTTAAATAAGGTGGTGGGGAATATCACAACAATTTAATAATAATACCAGAATCAAATTTAAGAATAATTTTCCTGATGCAGTACTTTTCACAGTACATGGCCTCAGCACGATACACTACCATGTAATATTTTTATTTTAAACACAATTTTTAAAGGCATTTTTACTGCAGCTGTGTTTCTCTCCTAAAATTTGGATTTATTTGCTATTACCAAAACCACAGTTAACAAACATCAAAAACATCAACAAATAAAGTTCACATCTGATGGCAATGTGCAAACCAGAAGGGGAGATTTAAGTACCTGTAAGCAGACCTGCTTCTGTTCTGTCATGCCATCCATGTCCTTGCACAGTCCCTAGTTTTGACTGAAGTTGCACCAGCCTTTGGTATTCAGCACTTCTGGTGGTAAGAGCTATTTCACATAATCAAAAACTATCTCCCTTGGGTCAAAAACTATATTCTTCCCATTTTTTTCCTAATAAAAAAAGAAAACATATACTTTTAAATGAAGCTTTTTTCACACAGATATTAAACAAAAAACCCAATTTTCTGGGGACTGTATATTATTTTTATATACGGATTTGATTATGCTGATTATTTTTCAGTAATATTCAACAGGATGATAAAGTTATAAAGCCATTATCAATGCTAGACATCTCTGCTTCAATCTTGGTGGAATTATTATGAAATAATGGCATTAAAAATTACCATGCTAAAGAAAAATTTTATTTTCCACTCCCAAAATACAGTATACTTTTAATCTTAAGATTCAATATCATAGTAAATAGTATTTGAGTAGTGTCAAAATTTGAGCAAAACTACTATTATAGCACATAACTTAAAGTTAGAGATGGTAACTTCAGTTATTGCTTCTTTTGTTCTTGCAAATATTGCTGCACTTGGACTTTTTTCCCCTACTATCACACAGCTCTGCAGATCAAACTTGTGCACTTTGTGCTCCTGCTCCTCAACACTTTATTCCTACACAAACACTGAAAGAACTTCCTTCTCTCCATGTCTACACGGATAAAAACAAATAGACTGGCAAAGAAAATTCTGAGCAGAGAAAGAAGTCCTGGCCCTACTAAAATCCAACAGTTTTACCACAGACTTTGGCAAAACCAGCAACTGGAAAAAGCTGCAATGGTAGAGCATGTCCTCAAATGAAGGGATCATTTCTGAAATACAGATTAAGCCAAACTTGTGTCTCATGAAGTAAAAAAGTACTTCCTACAGAGTCTGACAGAAAATGCACAGAGAGGAGGCTAAACCGTAAATGCAGGAAGACTCAGTGATTCTTCTCATGTAACTCACAGATAAAACTATAGTTTGAAGTGTCAGAAGCAGAATATCAAGACAATTTGATAATGAAGAAAATACAGCGTAAGACTAACTGAAAAAGCAGCTAAAGCTAGTAAATATTAGTGGTCAGGCTTTATAATAAGGACATCACAAATTACATACAAAGACCTGGCAATGATCAGAGGAGCAACGATATGTGGAGGAACTCTAGTAACCTAGTTAGTGAAAACTGGAGCTCACTGAGTCAGCAACTCCTCTGACTATTCATGGAGAATGATGGGCTGATGAGACTATTCTATCCAATACAAAACCAAAAATAAACCAAGAAAGGAAACTCTCCTCCCAGAATGCTGTACGGATAGAACAGGTTTATTGTGAGGTGAAGGGCTCACCACAGGGGGATGGGTCCTGGAGGAAGAGCATCTGAGACCACGCCAAATTTTTTGAGCTGCACTGTTGGGACTACAGAGAAGTCAAAAACTTATGGGATGTTTCAGGAAGGACAAAGAGTCAGAAGGAATGAAGGGGAGGGACTTTCAGGAAAAAAAAACTCACTGATGAAATCATTAGTCACTCAGAAATACTTAGTCAAAGATATGTGATAAACGTATCCTGTTAATTTTTGAGTTTAGCACTAACTAAACTTCTGTCGAATGACTACCAAAGTCTTAGCAAGCGAGGCATGATTCCAGTTTTATTTTTGGATAGGTGGCAGTAAGGAGGAAATTCAGTTAAAGTGAAAGCAAAAAAATAATCTCAGAAAGGCTTTTATGTTCACTCATCAGCATTGCACCACATAGCCACATCCTTAGTTATAGTTATATATATATATATGTAACTGCATGAGAAATAATTCTTCAGTTGCCACATCTGCCCACATTACAATTCAGAAGCAAGCTGAATGTAAACCTTCCCCAGTCCTGCCAGCCAACAATGCATTCAACATTCTCTAGTATATATGTAGTCATTCGTATGTATTCTACAGCTTTTCTCATTTCGTTGCTACAAAGCTCCTCTGAAATCTGCTGCATAATCCTGAATGAATATAATGACCTTAATGAATGAGAATATAATGGTGTTAATCACAAAGGAAAGTTATTCTCATTTATATAAACCATTCCCTGAAATAATCTTGCCAAAATGGTTCTGGTCTTGTTAGTTTCATTTTAAGTACTTATCTTCAGTTTATACTTATATACTGTTTAAATTGATGCATTTGTTGTTTTCCACATGACATATTAGAAGGAGTAGAAGAGTTCACTACTGAAGGTCAGCAGTATATAAGCAACAGATTCTCTTCAGGTACAAAGATTCAAGAGAACTTAATTTTCTTAAACTTTGTGATATTTGGAACATATCTTGCATTTTGATGAGCAGCCCTGGATTTCTTGAAAAGCAGCCCAATTAAAAAATAATGAAGCTATTCTTTCTGAAACTGACTCATTATCCTGGAGGTTTCAAACAGCAACTTTGAGCTCAGTTTTAGATCAAATGATCTTGTGCCTGTTGGCCAACAACACCTTTGCAACCTTCTAAGCTGCTTCTGAAGTCAAGTGATTTCCCCAGGAGAAAATTTTAAAACTGCTGTTATTCCCACTGCTGAGTTTGTATTTAGGCTCAGAAAGCAAATAAAACTTCTAGCGAAAACAGGCAGAACCCATGGGATCTTCAAGGCCTCTCTTCTGCCTTAACCTTAATGGAATACCTTAAAAGGAGAATAGTTCAATTTCTAGTGGAAACACTAAGACTTCTGCTGACAATTCCCCATGGAATATTTTTTTTCCAGTGGTATTAATAAAAAAAAAAAAATCCAGCACATTTACAGAATGAAAAAACACTGAACCCTTTGATGGGTCTATGGAGTACCAGCTCTGCCCCACCACCCACTTCCCTTAATATGAAAACAAAACCACTTTCCAAGTAATACTTTCTCCTTTCCATGTATATGTTTGAGGGAGAATTAACCCATTCCTGAAATTACGCTCTACCCAAAACTCACTTTTGACATTATTCTCAATATATGTCTCCTACTTATTTCTGTTCACTTCCAAAAGTTACACCTACTGCTTTTTCCCAGAAGACTCACTACTGTAGAGAATGGGAAACATTCTATGTAGTCTCTTACACCCACTCCTTTCTGAGGATTCTGCACAGTGGGAGTGGGAACGCTCACTCTTTCAGGCTGTGTGTTTGCTTGGAACAAAACTGATCCATCAAAAGGGATTAGGTCACTTGAGAATCCCAAAGTCAAAGGGCCAGCAGCCACCTACATCAGGAGATTTGTTAATCCAAACTGGCCCCTGGCTGTGCAAGCTGTAGATGCTTGTTTTCACTGTGGTTTGTTCCTTTAGAGTACTTAAAGAAAAAAGGCCTGTTATCTCTACTGACAAATCCTAACAAGGTGATAGAACATCTAATGCACTCTGCTTTGTTCAATTTAGAATAAAATGGCCCAAGCAATGAATTTCCCATCAGAACTCCAGGAATATTATTCCATAAAGCAAAGTGTTTCTCAAAGAGCTTTTAGATTATTGTTGACTGCTTGCAATCTAGTATTTTATTACTAATAATTTAAATAACATTATCGGGACAGAAAGAAAATAGGAATTGTTAACATTCCTTAAGGAGGAAAAAATAAGGGAAACAAACCCGTCTTGAGAGATTTTCAAGTTGATTGAGGGTTTTTATTATTATTATTTATTAAGAAAGCTTCAAGATCAAACAGCAATGTTAGCCTATTTCAAAGCTACCTTATGTTCAAATAGGTTTAGTATAGACAGGTTTCTCCCTGGCAAGAAAAAACAATTTTGACAACCTGATCTCAGTCTTTTCTATTGAAATCTTTTTGGTTTGCATGCATTAATTATTTATTGTACAGAGCAGGCTGAAGAGTTCCCTCACCTCTCAGAGGGGTTCCAGATCTACAATGGGTTTTTCAGCCTGCTTTCTACCAATAATATTTATGCATATGCTACTATCCGTGCAATGTGAAATTGCTTCAAAAGAAAAGATCAGATGCATCCCTGCAGAACACCCTTGAAGATATTCTCCCAAAAGGTGAGAAATGAGGATTCAAGTCTCTCACTCATCAGAATCATTCTCAGGAGTTTTCTTAGGTAAACTTCTAGCTTACTTACTGGCTGATTACACACCACAATGGGTGATACATCTCCTTACACACGGTATCGTATCACCTTAAGCTCCTACACAAATCTTATCCTGCAAGGCAGGAATATATCTAAAATAAGAGGTTTTCAATTAACACAGTGGTGGCCTAACTCTTTGTGAGAGCATTAAATATTCCAGAAAGGAATGAGGAATGCTAAAATATGAATTGTTATTTTTATCTTCTTTTGAAATATGAAGACATGTATTTGTCCATGTAGCATGAATGTGAAATATTCTAGGCAGAACAGAAAAGAATGATTTAGAAAGAAAAGAGGCATCCCCCACAAGAGATTGAGAAAGTGTTCAGAATGTATTCTTTAGCTTGCCTTTGCAAACTAATTCCTCGCCGCTGAAAGACATGTATGCAGCTCTCCATTAAAATTAGGCCAAGAGTCTTTATTTTTTCAACAGGAACTTGTTTGAATATTACGTTTTTGCTATATCTAAGTCAATTTAGTAAATATCTTTCCTTCAAAGAGCCCTAAATGATCAGCACTTTTAGATCACAGGGGAAAAATAAAAACACAAATCAGACAAACGTTTATGGAATAAATACTAGTAATATTTACAAATGTGCTTTTCATATTGGTATGAGAGTATAAAAAATCCAAGTATCTGCTAATCAGAAAATGTGACTGCTGGCTGTTGCTATCAACTTGAAAAGATGCTTATTCTGCACATTTGAACGGGCTCTTTAAAAAATATAAATAACTCAGATTTGTGGATTTAAAGTAATTAAGATGTGTCTCTATATCCCTTTATCGAAGTAATGCAAAGTATAGTGTACTGAAAAGTTTTATTCTGCTCTATCAGTCCTTTCAGCACAACTCATCTGAACAATCATTAACTTCAACAGTTTGATCAGCTTCTAACATCACAGAAAGGAACAAGAAGATTAGCATTTATGTATCAGCCATTAAAATGATGATGATCCTAATTTGCCAACTCCATTAGTCTTTCTAGAAAGTTTATTGTCTGTGCTGTACAATAACTGTAATAATGATACTGAAATGACTATAAAAACTAACCTAGAACTATATAAATCAATAGCAAAGTTGCATGCAGGATTCTTTAGCCCAGCTGCAGTTTATGGACCTGCATGTGACTTACTCAGTAACAGACTAAACTCTGCATGAATCTGCTCTTTATCTATGTAATGTTTTTCATCTTGTATTTGATTCTCTTCATTTTTCAGATAAAAAAGACAAGCAAATTATATAGTTTCTTCTTCAAAAGCAGATTTAGGCTGAGAAGCCCATTAAGGTAATAGCAATGACCATCCTGACACCAGAAAAGTTGAAACTGCTTTAGAATATTCAAAGAAACAAAAACTGACCGTGAAAGGAAAACTATATTAACGTAAAAAGGAAAATTGGACCTCACTTATAATTCAAAATTTATCCACAGTGTTATAATACACTATGGGGAAAAAAGGCTGTCTGGTATATAGTAGAATTTCAGCTGACTTTTTGAGTGTCTTGGCTACTAATCAGAATAGATGAGCAATTTAAAACCATTCATCAGATATGGAAAAGCTGCACTTCAGCAACAATCTGTATTTCTGTTTCCATCAGCAACCGGATTTTGGCAACAAGGTGCAAACAAGAGTTTGTGGTTTTGCCTGCTTCTGTACTGATTGTGGTCTAGACAGTGATTTACAATGTCCAGCTGGAGCTGATTTAAAAAGAAAACTCGGACACTACATTACTAATTAACAAAGTACAAGAATACTTCCACACAGGATCCATCAATTACTTCAGTACTCTCAATGGGATATGAAGCTGATGTCCTTCAAAATTACAACTAAAAAATTAAGCAGCATATTTACTTGCACTATATTTGTTATCTAAGTAACAGAAAGGTATTTAAACCATATATATGTCTTTTTTTTTTTTTTATGATCAGATGACGTGGAAGTCTCATGAAGAAATGTTGTAATAAATATATAACGTATGCTCTTTTCAGAAAGGACATTCCTTTCTCTGTATTTGCTCAATGCTTCACACAATTCAATTCTAATTTTGAAATCTGATCATCTATTGCTTTACTTAGTTTTGGTTAAAAAAAAAAAATTAAACCTCAATCAAATCAGCTGCATTCAGTGGAGATAGGAGAAATCAGTTTTGGCAGACTGACTAAAAAATCCTCAAACAAAAGTGTGCACGTGTCCCACAGCCAAACTGATTACAGTCGATTTATACATGGCTTTCATTATGCTGTCTCAGTAATTAAAGAAGAAAGAGGCTTTGGAGTTCTCATTCAAAGAATGGTACAGGACTTCTAAAGACCAACTTTAAGAACAAACAAACTGATGTTTCAGTGCTCAATTTCAGGTAGCTGTTTCTTCATCAGCCACATTGCAAAGACAGGTATTTGTATTTAAACAGTGCATTTTACTTATGTTCCAGGTATTCAATTAGCAATGCTTATTGCTTGCCGATAGCAAGCATGATGGACCATCTTGGAACAGAAGTATTTAAGGAATATTGCTCCTGGCTTTTCACCAGTTCAATAAATAAACATCCCCTGTGCTGTTATTTTAAATACCTCAATTTTTTAAATTAGATTTTGATTTTCTGCGTAGAAACAACTATATCTCTGTTGAGCTACCACATCCTATTTTGCAGCTTTGACTTGAATGATCTTTCTAACCCACATCTTTTGCAGCTGCACTGCTAACAGATTATATACTGCTTCATAAAATTAAGAAAAAGAAAATGAGGATTTTATTATGCGTTTTTTCCTGTGGGCCAACTTTGCCATTTTCTTTTATATTTTTGATACTCCTTTAAATATGTGCATTATGCAAAGCTTAGACCAAGAATATTGCAAATTGCAGGGGATCTAACCAGTTAAAGAGAATATGGTCTGAGTTAGAGACTGTTCAAGAGGTATTTTCCATATTTCTCTACAATACAGATACTGAAGGACTATAGATGCTGAAGGACAAAATTGTTCACTGCTATTTTCATGCAAGGAATGAAAATTGCACATACACAGCATTACCTTGTACGCTAGAGTTGTAATGCCAAATGCTAATATATGAGAAGTAAATATTTAGATTATGCGTTTACACTGTCAATCAATTTTGCGAAACTAATTAGGACACAGTCACTGTTTGAACTCGCGGCTTCATTCTTTGTCAAACACTATGTCAGTTTAAAAGCAAAAACTGGAAAACACTTCAAATTTAGCCAGTGCTCACTGGATGGTCATCATTCCTCTGCTTTGATTCTCCGCTGCACTGTTGGAACTTCCTGAAGACTAGAGCACATTTGGGAAAAACAAATCAAAAAATATTTAAATATTCTGCAGCAGTTTCTGGATTCCGCTGACTGACGGCTGGGTACATCTGACATGCAAAGAATTGCTCTGCCACTACTTTTAACAATTTATATTTCAACCCTACTATGAGCACAGTTTTGCTCTACACCTCAAAGCCACGTATAGCTGTGAATGGGTGCCCTCAGGTGCAGAAAAGATTTAAAACATGAAAACAACAATAAATAGCAGTATATAAAACTGTGGTCTAATAATCCGATCCATTTGCCTCATAAACCCCAAATTTCAGTGTGCAGTAAAACCAGCAGACGCCCAGTAAACTGACCACATTAACGATCACACATCAACATGATAACAAGCAGAGTTCCCTAAGCTAGTGAAGCGCTCTTACTATGATCACTCATCCCAGGCAGATGTTCAGCCCATTCAGCGTTGGAGAACAGATGACTTTACCAGTATGGCTTGTCAAATTTTGATGACGCAGTTATAAAGTCAAGTGCAAAACTGAGGATAATATCCAGGAATGCTCAGCTGCTGGTAGTTTCTTTTCTATTAAACTATAAGAATATGGTAACTATTGGCACATTCAACGGTGCTGCCACGCAAGAAAAGAAAACAAGCCTTCTCTTACAGGTTCATTACCATCATCAATTGTCTACCAGAAAGCAACCTCCAAAAGGGTGAGTCCCACTTTCTCATCGTTACTTACTAAAGGCACAAGTTTCCACATACCTTCTTGTGTAAATTCAAGATCTTTTTGGTGGGTTAGCCACCAAGCCAGCTTGCTGGTCTAGGTCATCACATCTGAGTGCAAGACTTGATGCAAGGGAAGCAGTCAGAAGCAGGAATGGAGAAGACATTTAACTTTGCTGACAGAAAACACCTATCCAGCAAGGTGAGAAGCAAATGAAAATATACTTAGCCTGAACCTGAGCCTTTTACAGCTTCTCTTTTCTGGTATTTTTTGCTTTGGCCAGGTTTTTTGTTTTTTAGTGGTTTTGTTTGTAGTTTAAAGGAATTATAACCTGGAAACTCACAGCCTGCTCTCTCAGAGCACAGTCGCATAAAATTATAATGACATAGAGAGCTGTGCAAAACTGCATTGTTATGTCTGCAATGAGGCAATTACATATTATGCACTGGGCTTGAATCATGAAGAAACGCTCACAAAACAAAGAAGCAAGCTCTTTGACAATAGAAACACTCATACATCTTGATTAGAACTTCTTCCAGTTTGGAGCATGACCAGTCACGCCACCACAGTCTGCTTTATATGGGATGTTTAACCACTTGGATATAACACCAGGGAGAAATCTACTGATAGGGTTTTAACTGTTAAAAAGTTCTTAATAACTAACACGTCAACTACAAAGTGACTCAAGCAATGATTTTTTTTTTTCATTTTCCAGAAACAGTCTGTTCTCCAGCAACTCAGTCTACCCTGCATTTTCTCCTTTGTTCCCTGAGTTAACTCTTCACTAGCCTCACTACCTCAAGAGTTGCATTTTTGGACTCCAAGGCCACAGACTGCTACACTCACAGAAGACTTTCCAAAACCCTAACACAGGTCAGTGTGGCACTTACTGGGCAAGATGAAGGGTCCCTCCAGTGCTGCAGCCATAAATTCGAACAATTTGCCCAGAAATTCACCTCTACTACGTGGTTGAAAACACCAGAAAAAATGAAACTTAGAAAAGTGCAGTTGAAAGAGGAACAGTTCTGGAAGACAGGAAACTGTATCCTGGACTGAAAACAACCTAGAGCAAATGCACACAGGAGTCTGGTGGGAGCCTCCTGGCCATGACCATCCATCAGCACAATCACACTCTTGGTGGGATAACTGCACATAAAGATCCTTTCCCCAGTGTTATGCTTCACTTCCTGAAACATAATTCAGTTTAAGAAAGTCATTTTCATTTCCTGTATTAATTACATTTTATGAGCTATCAAAGGAAAAATGAAGGTTATAAAGGCTACCATAGCCTAAAAGTCAAGTGTAAACACTAGACATGACAACTGTACTGAGGCATTCACAGGCTATGTTTTGCCAGATGCGGGCTACTTCTACGTACCTTCCAGTTCTCACAACCGTGGGAGAATCCTCCAGCTCTGCCACATCACAGTCTGATACCCAGCCATGCAACAGTCTTAGGTGTTGACTTTTCTCCAAGATAAACTCAGACAAAAGCCAGATGGGTGTCCATGCAGTCTAAGTTAAACACTCAACACATAGGTTGAAGGGACATAGACAAAAATGTGCCTGTCACCATAGACGTGGCAAAAGCTGTTGGTATGGGTGTACAGGAAGAACTGTTCCTGGCAATAGAGAGGTCTTGTTTTTATCTTAGAGGCAGGTTACACTGCTTACTTCTTAGTCCAGCACTGGGTTTGATCTAATTGGATTGCCCAAGCCATGAGATTGCCACTGTTGACTTGGCCTTTGATCTTCCTGATGTGTATGAACTGAGATCTGAGCTGTTTTTTATTGTGCATATGCTTGAACTCGTGTTTGCACATATGTTTTTCAGATGGGTCCCATAAAATAAAGATTCAACCTGGTTTGCAAATATGTCTCTGCATAAACATGCAGCTTTTTATCAGTGCCTACACATGGCTTTGAGGCCATTCCAGGTGAAAGCTGTGATTTTACCCCCTGTACACATGGGCACAGATAAGACTGACCGCATTATTCTGTAAGCATACCAAATTTAACAACCTTTGTGTGGCACCTCTTAAAGAGTGGAGACTTCCACTTATTTCTGGAGATTTTCCCTTCTTTTTTAAACCCAGCAGGTCCGAGGCTCCATTGTTACCAGCCCGTCCGTGGAAATGTTTCTTTCAGGAGGAAAAAACAGCCCAGCTCTCCGCGCTCCGTATCCCTTACATCTGCTGCTCAGCTGGAAACGCTGTTAAAAGGCCATTAGAAGCTTAAGGTAACAGACCTCGCAGGCTACGAGAGCCAAAGAGCAATTTGCTACGTGCGTTGGGAGCACCAGCCCTATCCACTTCCTCCGGCGGACCGACAGCCGCTCCACCAGGAGCCGGGAGCAGCGCTGCCCCGCCGCCTGCGGGGCTCCCGGCGTTCGGCGCTGGGCGGCAGAGCCGCCTCCCGGGCGCGTCCGGCTGCTGCAACGCGGCCGGGGAAGGAGGGAAGGAAGGAGGGAGAGCGGCGAGCCCCGGGCGGGCGCGGAGCTGCCTGCAGGTGCGGCGCGTCCCCGAGGAGAGCACTTCGCGATGGCTCAGCGGAAGAAAGCGCTACGCCTTGGCCTCGCTCGAAGGGAAAGGTCGCGCTGGTGAAAAAAGCCTGTGCGAGGGAGCTGGTGGTCTCTGCGACAACCTCCTGTGTAAGAGCTAAGTCTGTCAGGGAAGATTATTTTGCGAGTGTGCGCAGCAGCTCTGTAGCAATAAACAGTGAAGAAGGCAAGCCTTAATTTCCATAGGTTTCATGCAGTTTTTCATGCAGAAGAATAAAGTGCGAAGGATTTCACCAGGCATGTGTTTTCCAGCCACATGCAACACATTTTAAATTCCTTTTGCATATTATAATGTATTCTCTCTGTTTAGCGTAACAACTACACTGCTTTTAAACTGCAACTCTTATATGCTGTTTTTGGGAATCGGTGGAGAAGTATTAATTCTTTCACATGTATTTAAGTTACTAAAATAATTATGCCTGGCAATATGAACAGTTGAAGCCACAGAATCAAGTTTCCCTTCCCAAGGAGATAGCACCCATTAACCAGGTATGAAGGGTAGCACATAGTTCACTGAAAGCGTAATTTCATTTTGCTAGCAATGGGATTGCTGATACTTTGATGCTGTAATGGAGTTTTAAGCACCATGCTTGTTATTTCAACTAGAAACTTTAATGTAATTATGCATTCTTACTTTACTAAGCAGAAAGGGGTATTAGTATGCATGGTTTTCTTACGTATATCGGGGGGAATAAGACAGAGATCTCCAACTGATACTACAAGATCCTCGAGTCATTCAAACAAATGGCAGGTGGTAATTTTAAAGACAAATTACCCAGAAAAGCTTTTATTGTTGATCACTTGTTATAAGATTTGCCATTTGCAAGTAATTGTACATTCAGATGAAACTGACCTTTTATGAGAGCGAAGTGGTAATATAAATGAAATGAATATATTCTTTATTGCAGTAATATAAAAAGAATGGCCTGAGCTTTTAACATAGTGCTTGACCTCTCTGGTGTCTGAACACCACCTAATCTCAGGAGTATTTCACAATAGCATATGATGAAATCAGTACTAATATAACACTAGAACGGTTTAACATATTAGCACTTAGAAGTGCAGAAAATATTAGAGATTTAGGTGCGCGTTTTGATTATAAATCAGATTGTTGGCAGAAAGAAAAAAAAGATGGTTAGAGTACAATACACTGAAATTCATCATAACACTAATTATTAAAGCACTGCTATTTCTGTTTTAAAACCCTTTTTTTTGAAAATACTCTACAATAAAATCAGATCAGGAGACTCCAGATGCTGAGATTTAAAATTCTCAGTCAGAATCAATTATTTATAAGCATTAAAAACATGCTATTCCTCCTCGAAGGCCCTGAGCATACGAGGAGTACCTCCAGGCTTAGATGTGCATACATAGCTTGTATTCACTTTAATGGAACCAGTCACATACCTACCAATAAATATGTGCAAAAGTGACAGCACAGCCAGGTCTTAGAAAAGCTATACTTCCTCCTAGGTGACAGCACACGTTCCTGTGCACCAACGCACTTAACATCAGAGAATGGGGGAGGCCATGAGAGAGAGTGACCAAAGAGTCTCTTGCTGCTGAAATCACAGAAGTAGAGGATACTTCTGCAACAGGGCTAGAACAAGAAAAGCACACAGATAACATCAAATTCCACGTCCATCTTCATTTCACCATCAAATTTGGGAATGAATTAATCTCTAATGGCCCAATTCAGATTTCACAAGTTTGTATCGATCATGTTATTGATTTCAATAAAGCTATTCCTATTTTATACTTGTGAGATGCTACACAAGGTCTCTGTGAAACCCCATTTGACTTCTGGTCTACAGGTACTTTGCAGAATTCTCAGCAACATCAGCAGAGAAAGAGTAAAAGAGAATATTAACTAAGAAATGCTGTGATACAGACACGGTCGGGAGGATTTTTCACTGTTGTTCTCTCAATGTATCATTACATGTTAGAGCTGTCTAAAGCAAAGCAAAACATTAATCGCATGGAACATCTGACATGGAATAATAGCACAATTGCATAAATGACTACTGAGTTTATTTTCATTATTTTTATTATCACTTTAGAGCTACAAGCAACTGCATTATGTTCGCTAGTTTTCTTCGGTCAACACCTCTGTATTATGCCAGTATGAAACCCATTCATCAAAGCACAATTTCAAGTGACTCCTGACCTTCAAACCTCTGAAATGAAGGGTTTGCTTCTGCTTTCATTTCAGATACTTTCCCTACGGTGTCTCTGCATTGCCAGAATCTCACCTTGTTCATCATCTGCACAGAAGAAAAAAGCTCTCTAATTTCTTAGGGAGTATTTAGAATTCATCATCTTTACAGTTGGACACTTTACCAGAGTGTTTCTTTAAATACAGTATTATTCAGCATCTATTCCAAAAAAAAAAAAAAAAAAGAAAAAAAAATCTCTATAACATGCTCTTCACCATTCTAGTATGTATTACGTATTTTACAGGTTTTAATGCATCATTGCCTAAACACTATTTTTAGGCAAATGAAGGCATAAAAATAAAAACCTTTGCTAAAAACAAAGATCTACTGGAAGTGGAAGGCCGCAGTTCAGACACATCTATTACTCTGAAATAGGCAGACATTCCCTCAGAACAGTTTGAGGCAAGGACACTCTCTATCTACCTTTCTTGGTTTAGATTCCTGGCTTCCTATAAGATACTTGGAGTTACTGAAATCACGCCCGGATTTAAAGAAGTATTACTAACAGATACATGAAGCGGCTTTTCACTTTTGTATCAACTTTTTTAAGTGACAGCTTTTCCTACAGCAAAGTACTTCTGTAAAGCCATCAGGAGCTCCGCTCAGAGCCCCTGGATGTTGGGTCGAGGCAGCATGAGTTCAGCTCCAAGTGCAGGACACTCCACTCTACAGCACCACAGACTACACAAGGACAGCCACTGCTGCCCACCCTGTGACCAACGCTGGTTTTGCACAGGACTGAGATCTCCCTCCCTCTCCCCCAGCATTCTCAGGCAAAGTGCCTTTATGGAGGACTCATTTTGATGACTTAAATTGTAAACCAGCTTCCCCAAAAACCAGCCATACGCAGGGCAAGCCCCAGCACCAGACTTTGCTGCTCAGACGAAGCATTAGGTGCAGCAAGGCTGGTAACAAATAGCCACTACACCACTCCTCTGAACAATTTAGCATTGTTGTAAAAGCATAGGGGATGGCCATAATAGCAGCACTGCCAACTCCAACACACGCTTCACTTGGAGGAAAAAAAAAAAAAAAAAAAAAGGGCTGCAGGAATACCTTGCCTTACAGTTTTACAATCCATAGCTTAAACCTTCTCCATTCAGAAGTTTACAGCAAGCGTCGGTATGAGTAACTTTACAAAGAACTATGAAATGAGTCTGGGTGTGCAGTTCCTCCCAGCAGAGGGGCAGCTCTGTGCCTGCAGCCTCCCATCCAAGCTGACTGTAGAGCTCTGTGCACGAGTGCACCACAACACCGCTTGGTTTGTCAAGTTCCAGCAACCCTGGCCAGAAAGCCAGAAAGGAGCTTTTAAGCAAATGGGAAATGGAAACATACGAATATCGTTAAATCAAAACACATTAACCATGCTGTGTGCTACTATTTTCCAACATATTATCAAGATGCAAAATCTTTTGAAAACATATTTGTTCAGAAATATGAATGTAATGGAGCACTTTGAACTCTTTAAAGCAAGAGGCATTTGACAGACTACACTTGTTTCGTAGCAGTAACAAATTGCTTCCTTAACTACACCAGGATGGAGGAAGAAAACAGAAGGAAACCAGTTATTCTGAAATCTCTGTGTTGGTTGCTTTAATTAAACGCTTCCAGCATTGTGCCTGGTTGCACATAGGCAGCTCTCATGTTCACGAGAGCCTATGCATCAGCATTGTGGCACAGCCTCACAGCACCTCCCCAAAAACAGTGCTCTGAAACACACCTGGACCTTCCAACAGCCCAAACAGCAACACACGAACTGCTCCTAGGTCAGCACACCAACCAGCAACAAGACCACAAAGAAAACAAACAACTTGTCTTTTTTTTTTTTTTCTGAGCCTCCTATTCCATTTGCATGAGCCACAGACTTCTTAACCAAGAAGTATACCTTACTTCTAAATCGTAAGAGGAAGCTGAGGAGCAGTTTGGGATGTCACTGAGTCTTTCCGTAGTGAATGCTAACAGAAACTTGCCAGCAGGGTAATCTGGAGAAGCCCCTGAAACTGCATAGCAACTTTGTGCTCTACATTCAGAAAATAAATAAGCTTGTGAGCTGAAAGCAACAAGTGGCCACCCAAAGTTACCGGAGCGCCGAAATTCACTGGATTTCATTGTTATTTTTTAAGGGGACAGGGTATATCCCACCACCCCGTCCCAAGACAGATGAAGGTACACTAAGCAAAGGGAAAGCAGGACCGCATAGCCACGGGGTCTACAGCTCTCAGGGGCAATTTCAGAGAACTGATTGTATGTGACTGATGAGCAACCTAAGGAGAGATTTTAAAGCAGAGAACCGGTAGCGAGCGTGAGGTGCCTGTGGGACAGTTACAGGCACAGCCCTGTGCCCTCCTGCATGGTCCTAACATGTGCTGGTGGATCAGGCCCACTGTGCTGTGCACAGGTGGGCTCAGCATTGGTGCACTGGCAGCGTGAAACAGTCTTCCCAGCACTTCTGTGAGCTACACCCTCACTGTCCCGAGATTTTCCACATTTATCATTCCTCCTCTGAAAAGTGCTAAATGCTGCACAGTGAGGAACTGTGGCTCAATTTCACCTCCAGAAAAATCTCCTGCTTCCAACTTTACAAGGAAGCGAGCAAATCGAGGGTCTCCTCATTCACTGCACAAACAGCAGAACCTCGCAGCAAAGCGGCAGCAGCAAAGCAGAAATGTGTCTTGAGGGCTCGAGCAGCCCAATTTGAGCAGCTCACGCTCGTGCCTTTCCCCATATTATTTCTCTCTTTTTGTCATGCTCTCTGATTGCTAAGAGATTATCCGCCTAGGACACATTTTTATTCATTCACTCCCGAAGATGCGATACGGATAAGGTTGCAGGGAAAAGCCGGAAAATAAAATCACCGTAAAAGCCAACCCCGGCACCTTCGCAGGCAGACGGAGGGATAACCTGTTGTGGGCACGTTTCGGCGGCAGGCAGAGCCAAGCGCCGGACTGCCTGGGGGCGGCGGCGCGGGGCTGTGAGCGCGGGTCTCTCCCAGCAGCTGCTGCCGCTCTGCTCTTTTGGGGCGACGGCGGAGCGCCCCAAGGGGCCGTGCCCGGCCCGGGCGGTGCTGCCCCCCCCCGCCCCTTCCACCCGCCCCGTCCCCGCGGACAGAAGGCAAAGTTATCACCCCCCGAGTGTGGAGGCGGCGGCGGGAGCCCCTGCGGAACAGCTCTCAGCCTCCAGCCAGCCGGCTGCAACTCTCAAGAAGTTTCTGCAGGCGAACAAAACCGCCGCTGAGGCATCACCCGCGCCCTCCTATATTATTATTAATTTTTGTTTTTGTTTTTTTTTTTTCTCGCCCCCCTCCCTTAGTTTTTTCTGCCTTCATGTATTCCTTTATCACCGCACATGCCGCCGACCACCGGGTGCCGCCGGCCGGCAGAGCCGCTCCGCGCCACGCACGCGAGCGCGCAGCCCATAGCTCCGCGCCCGCGGGCAGTGCGCACCGCCGCTCCCCGCGCCGCGCCCCGCGCCGTACCTGCGATCTCCTGGTAGGGCACGCTGGCCAGGCTGAAGCCCTTGGCGCTGTACGCCTGCCGCACCTCGCCGCAGCTCCGCGCTTTGCTCTCAGTCCCCGCGGCCGCGGGCGGCGGCGGCAGCAGCAACAGCAGCAGCAGCCCCGCCAGGGCCCAGTGCGCAGCTCCCCGCGCAGCCGGCATGGCGCGGCGCGCAAGTCCCGCGCTTCCGCGCCGCGGCGCTGCCGTACCCCCCGGCTGCGGGGGCGGCGGGCCGGGAGCCCCCCGACCGCCCAGGCAAACTTTTGCGAGGCGGGGGGGAGGTGGGCGCGCACACGCACACATGCGCGCACGGCGGAGGCAGGAGAGCGGCAGCCTCGTCGCCTCGTCCCCACGCCTCCTCGGCAAAAGGCTATCGCCCCCCAGCAGGAAGAAAAAAAAAAAAAAAAAAGGAAAAAAAAAAAAAAAAAAGAAAAGGGGAAATCAGTCTCTAGGTTGTGGAGATTGAGACGGCTGCCCGCGGAGCGCCGGGTGAGCAGCGGCGCGATCCGCCGCGGAGCTGTGCCCGCCGCCGCTGCGAGGCTGGAGGTGGTGGAGGCAGTAGGCGGCGTGGGGATGGACTGGACAGCGGCTCTGTGCGTGCGCGCGTGTGTGTGTGTGTGTGTGCATGCGTGTGGTGCGAGTGCCTGTATTGACGGGAGCCGGGGAAACCTCTGCTCCGCACAGCGCCGGAGCGGGCTCCCGGAGCAGGCAGGGAGCAATCCTGTAGGCAGCCACAGCCAGGGAGAGACACACGCACACACATCGCGCGCGCACACACACACACACACACACACACACACACACAGAAACGTGCTACACATTGCATCGCCGAAATATGGGAGCGGGAAGGAAATCCTGGCGTGGATCGCTGTCTGCTGGAGGAAGGAAGGAAGGAAAACCACCCACAGCTCTGAAAACTTCCTCCTCATCCAACATCCAGGCGCTCCGAGCCCCTAAATTATAAACTGCCTGCTAGCGAGAAGTCAAAAAAGATACTCGTCGGCAGTTTTGCTCTCTATAATGCCAGGTTTGGAGTGGGTCCCATAAACACTTTTATTTTCATTAATTATTATTTTTTGTTCACATAAATGCTGGAGCTGAAGAGCCAGAGTGAGGAGGAGCCCATCATCCATAGGAGAGAGGAGGAAGGATGTCCCTGTGCGGGAGCTAGAGAGGGATGAGGGGAAGTAAAAGCAGGCAGTCCTTGACCCAGGTAATTTGTGCCACCCTAGGAGAGGAGAACAGAGGACAAAGCCATAAATTCTCTCCTGCAAATGAGCATCTGTGGAGAACTGAGCGAGGGAAGCAAAGAAAATTCCTTCAAGGTGAATTCAGTCTCTACTTGGGGGGAAAGAAAAATATTCCATTCTGAAGCGCTCGATAGTAAAATCCGAAGTTCGAGTTTGAAAGGATTTATTGCAGTGCTTTTTATGAGTACTGTAGAGATGTGCGGTATTTTGTCAAAAGTATACAGGCAGAGAGATGTTAGGCCTAGGAGGAGGCGAAGCAGGGCCAAAAGCAAAGATATAAGACCACGAGCTCTCAAGAACACTTGTCAGTGAGGAGCCACACAGCAATGCCATGCCAGTATCACAATTCAAGATGCATTCAAATTAGACCGAACTTTTAGGTACCAATACAGTTTTACAGTAACTGCATTATTAGTTTTGGGTCTGGGCCAGTGAGATGAGGGTGGAAGGCAAAGGTCTGGGGGGCTTGGGGGGAGTTTGATGAGAGACTTCTTTCCTTTATTCCACTCCATGAGCCTATTCAAGCTCCACGGACTTGTTAGTTTTAAAGGTTTAGTCGTCTCACAGTCCTTGCTAGTACTCCCGAGGAGGTTTTTTTGGTGAATGGGTACTGTAATGGTATCAGATGGTATCATCCAGCCTCATCTAGTGGAGGGCAGGATGGAATTCTCTGCTTTAGCAGTCCCAAAATAGAGAACTCCATGTGTTACCTGCCCACTACATATGATAAGCTGTTTGTAGTGACACCATATAAATCTAAAGTTAGGCAAGGTCCACAAATTTACTATGTGGAGAAACTTTGGCAGATCTTAAGATACATCCTGTTCACCCCAATATAGGATCAGGAGGGTGTTGCGTGTACCTCATTTCTTCTTAATTGCACTGTGGTCACAGCAGAGAGTTAGATTACCACGTATCAAGCATGACAGACTCCCCCACAATCCAAGCTTCTTCAACATTTCTTCAACCCACAGGAAAATTATTTGACACAAACTCAAAGATGCAAATGAGAAAAATCAGAGCAAGCTGCTTTGAAGTGCAGAAATCATGGTAAAAGAGCAAAAGAGATTTTGTGATTAACGCAGGAGCGCATCGAACTGTCACTTATTTTCCAGAAAATTGTAAATTTGCTCAAAAAAAAAGTGCTTACTTGCCCAACCATTTTTTTGCAAATACCAATTGAGTTCATACCTTATATAGTGTGACAGTGATTTACATTAGGCGATGATGTTATAACATTTATATTATAGGGAAAAGTGCTGTTGGAAACTCAGGCTCATGTCCTCCCTTGAATCCTGCCTCTGACATCAATGGCTGAGGCTTCCGGCAGCATCACAGTCTTACAAGGTAAAGGAACACTTGCTCTCCCAAGAGCTCTAATTGAATCTCACATTTAAACACAGATATTTTTACCACTTCAACAAATCTCCTACTCATCACATGGGAGAATCATTGTGTGTTCTCAGTACATATGTAATTAATTTTGTACAAAGTGGAAGAGCTCCAAAGAAAGCCCAGGTCAGAATGTTTTCTAAGCCAGTGGCTTTAGAAATCCCTTAGAAACATAACACCTCTTGTCAAGCACAATAGGCACAAAATAAAATATCTTGTATTTCAGGATGTAGACTATTAGGATATTTGATATGGTCTCACGATATTCATCCCTTTTCAGCTGTCCTAGGCTATAAAAAACACGTAACAAGTGTGTTTCATGACTGATGAAAGTAGTCATTAATTTATTATTTTAGAAGGAGTAACAAGTGAGTATTGGTTACTGAATTAGAAACAATTTAATATATAAAATGTCGATCAAAGTCTGACTTCCTCCTCCTTGACATCGTGATTAATACCCTCCTGGTTAAAGTGATCTCCAGCTGAGATGGGCTTGATTCTGAGTTGTCATGTACTGGTGAGTGCTTGGGCCCCTAAACTGTCTGGTAAAAGCTTATCTTTTCCAACATAAATTTTGGGAAGCAATACATTCAATTCATTTGCAGAAGCACCAAAGAGAAACCTTTTGTTTTACTTAAATGGAACATTTGAATCACCGGGGAATGCTTCACTTCTCTTCAATTTCTGTGGAAAGAAATAATAACATTTTAGAATATATATTTTTAGTATTATGCTTGCTTGGCAACCACACTAAAAATCCATCATTTACCCTCTCGGAGAACCCCCTCCACCAAGCATATTCAATGTAGCTACATAGATCTCATCTTGAATGAAGTCTTTGTAATGCATTTACTGATCAAGTTTACCATGATCACAGCTTTTGTCCCTGCTCCCTGCCTCAAGTTATTCTAAATAAGATTTAATTCATATCAAGTTCCACTGATTGTTTCTTTGCAAACTCTTTTCCTACAGTTGTGCCCAAAATGTGGAAGACAAATGATTTTTAACCTTTGTTTCCAACTACTTGTGTAACAAATGGATTAAAAGTACTTATTCACACCACATCATAATAAAAACGTTAATGCAAAGTGGAGCAGCAGCCAGCATTAATTCCTCCAGCCACTGAACACTCTGCCCCACATTGCTGAGACAGTTTTATGTTATGCAGAAAAGGAGATATGGAACCTCTAAACAATAAGGACAAAACCAAATACTGAATTGCTACGTTATTTGCAAAGCAGTCATCATCTTGAGCTCCAAACAATTAAAGGATGTGGTGGAAAAACATGATTATGAATCTAAAAAATGATAATGTATAGTGCATAGGAGTGAAAATGAGATTGTATGGGGAAGTTTTGTGCATTTTTGTTGTTGTTGTTGTTGTATTTTTGAGTTATTTCAGTTTGTAAACGTGATAAATGATGTAACTTTGAAAGAAACACTGATTTATTTTCAGGTGTTATCAAAAAACTCTCACTGATGTCATGGGTATAAAGGGGACCATATAGACAAAAGCATTTTTCATCTGACTTGACAATAAAGCTTTGGGAAATGTCAAAATGTTCTATAACTCAAATTCACAAAAAAAGAAGCTGACTCCTAGATTCATTGTTAAATCTATGTGCTCCTTAGATTTGCAGCTTTCACATAATAGATTTCTGGCAAGAAGGTTTCATGAGTTGAGGCAATAATCAGTGAGATTCTCAGATGTCCAATAGAGTTATTGCTGCTGGAGTGACTCTGATGTTTCAGTTGATTTCTACAGGAGGAAGACTTCTGTGGAATTAGCCCCTGTTTGCACGAGAAGGCCTTGAAGAATTTCAGAAGCTGTCATTCTGTGTGTGGGAGTGGCAGGATCCCATCTTCATCTAAGAGGAGATTCAGCCCCACACAAATTTCCAATGTACTTTTTTAGAGAATGGAGCACATTCTGGATATTGAGGAACAAGTCACCTACACTCCAGGATGTACCTACATATACCGCAACAGGGAAATCCGAACATGTTCCTTTCTCACTAAAACTATGTGTACAAACATGAAGAATTTATGTGAAGAAAATGTTCTTAGTCTAGGTCTACAGTGTCTACCGCAGGTGGACATGGTTATTTAAAAGCCCATAAACCCTTAATTTCATGGTGATGAGGCAACATTGTGAATGAAATTGAGCTATGAATTTACCCTAATAAAACTCTCCAAAGGCCAGTTCAATGAAGGCATGCATGACAGCATGAAAATGTCCTTTGTACCTGTTTTTTCATGTTCTGTCTGAAGCCTACATGGAAATTTTTTCTCTGCACATCACAAACTGATCTTCTTTTTCACTCTATGCTAGAAAGGGAAACTTTTTTTTTTCCCTACGGTATGATATTTTCTGCAAAATTAATGCAAAGCCCAATTCTTTCAAAAAAAAAAAAAAAAAAGAGCTCTAGAGGCACAGGTGTGAAGAAGTCATCTTGCTCTTGAAGTTGCACTCAAAAAATAAAATTGTCAACACAGCTGCTAGATAAGTCCTCATAGAAAAGATTTTCAGAATCACGGCCAAGAAAACAGACCTGCTAAATATACAAAATAATGAAATACAACTAGCTTTCTTTCCTCTGTGTTTTTTGGAGACAGAAGGTAAAAAAAAATGATCTAAGATTCCATATGCTCAGTTATGCATAATATAGGAGGATTAGGCTCCCATAAAAAAGGTTTATAAGTGGTAATCAGTGATATCATATTAATTATAAGCAATAGTGGTTGCTCTTGAAATCTGCAGGCTATGCTATTTTGGGCAAATAGCAGCATTTTATTTTAGCTGTTCATTTTATGAAACCTTTTGTGAACAAATTCTAGAAGTTTATGACTATATTATAAATATCGTAGAAACTGAATGGGTAAGTGGAAATGCCTGGGCTTTGCAGCAACAGTACTCAAATGCTGGACAAAACCATTGCTCCTTTTAGGTGATGACTACAGAAAATGATTCAGAGTTGTTGGTCATAATAATATATATTTGTGTATATATATATTTATTTATGTATCTTTTTTTTCCCCAGGTGGTGTCATTTAATCTGCCTATTTTTATTACAAATAATGGACCATATGGCATTCTCTATTAAATAAAATGTCTGCAGTTAGTTTATCTTTTAAAAAGGCCAGTTCCAAAAAGGGGAAAATTTAAATGTTTTTTAAAATCGTAACTTTTCTTTACAACAAAACAGCAAAACCATCAGTGCACATATATAGACAAATTCACTTATTACGCTCAATTTCACTGAAGTCCAAAACATTTTTAAAGCTTGAATAAATGTTGGCAAAGTTCCAAAACTAAGTACTTGTATATCTTTGTAGGTTTTAAACTGACCATGGAATGCCATTTTAAATATTATGCGCTGCTTCTTTTTTGCTCTTATGATGCTCTTCTTCTAAGTGACCAGTCTCCAGCTCAGGTAGATTTTGACTAGATCTTTCAGAAGCAAAAGCCATTTTTTAGAAGTAAAAAGATATACAAAATCAGGTTTATTCTCAAATGCGTACTTTTATAAATGTGTTCCTCTTCAGTTAATCCATGGATAAGATGCAACATCTGTTTTGATTCTTAACTGTACAAGAAGATTACACTGAAGATTCCTAAAAATGTCTAAGTATATTTTCATCCTTGTTTCCTTGCACCATCCTATTATCGTTAGAAAGTAACTATTAAAAATAAAAAGCACTTGATATACAAGTCAAAGAAAACTAGTAATTTCCAAATAACACTCAGACTATAGATTAATGGTTTTGTTTGTTTGTTTGTTTTTTACTAATATTACTTGTATTTAAATGGATGCATATATCAGAAAAGAAACTACAGGGAATGCCATAGCAGTACTACATGGAGTTGAAAACATTCAGTATGCTATAGATTATTATCAGAAAGTCTAACTTACTCAGATAATAGGCCAGAGAAATGTAAAAGCCAAAAGGTTTCCATTTATGACAATTTGCATTCATATCTTACCAATTTCCACAGCCATATTTTTTTTTTCTGCTCAGCTGAAAGTTGAGGCAATGTTATGCAATAGACAGAACATGGACATTATTTCCGGTAGAAAAGTACAGGCTGATACATGCATTAAAGCTGTGAATGTAAGGTTTATAGTTTTTAAATTACAATTTCCGAGCAATGTGTTTAAAAGTATGTGATATGTTCTCTGAAAAAGATCAAAGGGCTTAATATATTTTGTAAATTACAGCTATAATGATTCCATTTGCAAAAGATGTAATTTGCTGGTCTATTTTCATAATGAATGGGAGCCTAACGAATCACAAAACCTTATACATTCAGCAAAAATACAGGCCATCTTAAACTTCAATTGGAATATGCATAATGATAATACTTGAGATTTTATTGGAGACTAGATTTCCTTTTCATTTCTTGTCACGCTCACCTTGCCAGCTTTTTCTGGTTATTTTATCTTTCTTTACAGAAGCAAAAGATTTTTCAGGAATGTCAGTGAAGGGAGTGCAGGAGGAGGCTGCCGTGGTGCATTCATACCTGCGCACACAAATGTACACAGAAAAGAAAGGCCAAGTTCTTGGGTAAAGATAGGGAAGCAGCCATTTGTGAGAATTAAAGAAAAAGACACTTCAGGTAGAGTTCTATCATGTTGTTTTCTTTGCACTTGTAACAGAAAGATGTCAACATCTCCTTGACGTGGAGTGGACATGGGGATAATAAACAGATGACGATTGTATAGAATGTAATACATATTTCTATGGGTTTGCAGAGAGAATAGACAAGGCAGTGGAAAAGAAATAAGCTGAGAATGACTGAATACACAGAGTAGACTCAGGAATGACCCGAGCAACCAGTTATGGAAATGTGACAGATTTTCTCTATAATTTTGTGCTTTTCTATTCTTTGCATTCGCACCTACACTGGGCCACTGTCAGAGAAGGAAAAGCCTGCTTGGTGTGCCTGTCATGGTTTTATGATTTTTGGTTATTGGTACTCCACATCATAACATAATGTAATGAATGTACCTGGTTCTCAGAAGAGAAGGACTACTACAGTCCCCACGGTACTTTGCTCCTCTGTTACCATTTTCCAGCCGGAGGGAAAAAATAAAAGTTCGCAGTATAAAAACTTGCAGATCACGAGACCTCGTCCCTTTTTCCGCTGTCTCTCGTCTTGGCAGCACCTCGCTCTCCAGCCGTCTTATCGTCGGTAGTAGAGTAAGGCCTACCTTGATTTTGGGACATTCTCTCTCTCTGTATTGGATTTATCAGCTTAAATGGTAATTATATTGTATTATAGTGTATTATTTTGCATTCCGATATTTTATTTAGTAAATTAGTTTGTTTCTCCTCAGATTGTTGTCGCTGTTCTTTGCTCTCAGGGCCATCTCCTTACCCTTTTCCCCTTTTCCCCTTTTCCCTGGGCGTGGGCCTATGGGTCCCCATCCCCTTCGTCATGGAACCGGGCCAAACGCCCGTAAACCGCTGACATGTGCCATTTGCTGAAAGTCCTTCGCAGTTTCCTCTGCAGTAACTACAAAATTGTGAGCCTTAAAAATATATCAGTTCCAAGGCTGATAAAACACAGTACAGAAACTGGGAACCCAGAAGATAAAGGTGTGTGCATGGCTTGTTCCCTGTTGATAATATATGACCATATGAATCCATGGGCATGTAACATCAACTGGCAGGTGGCCAGCTGCCTTTGGAAGGCCATTTGCCTAATTTGGCAAGCTGGAGATAATTGACAAAAACATTTGTGTTACTTGATAAAGTCTTCATATGACTTCTTCACAAAGACAGCAAGCCTATGCTCTGCCTTCAGAGAAGGCAAATGAGTCACTTTCAGCCTCAGCTATTTGAAGACAAGTTTCTCTGAGTCAGAATATCAAGTCAGATATCAATTCCTTTAGAACAAACAGAAGAAATATAAAAGACATTTTCCATGTTATTTGTGGTTCCAATGGGAGTTTAGTATACAAAGATTGTTAAATACATAGAAGGTCAAATTCTCAGCTTGGAATTCAGGATAGCTGTTTTCAGCAGTGGTGGGACCAGATGATTTTCTGAGGTCCCCTCTAGCCTAAATTATTCTATGATTTTATGACATCAGTGCTATATGCTGATTTTTGGGTGAAAAATAAAGTCATGCAAAGAAAAAAATTCTGATCTCTGAAAAATTTGGAGTTGAGTTCCATCTCTCTGTAGATCCTTAGGACAGACTGCTGTAGGAGTTATGAGCATATCTCAATAGGCAGCAGCAAGTTCTTTCTTGCTGCTTTTCAAAATGAAACAACAAAGCTGGCTTGGGAGGACAGAAATTTGGATATACTTCTTTGAGTTTGAGCAGAATATCAGCTCTGTGATGCTTAGTCCTAAAATGCAGTTTCCCAGATTCTTTCTTTCCTGGACATGAGAAGGAAGCATTAGTATATTCCCCTTTCTATGTTTCTTTAATTAGAACATTCTGTCTAGATAAAATGGCCTCCTGTTCCTTGCTTTCAAGCTAAAACTTGTAAATCCTATCAAAATAAATGTTTACAAAATCTACATCCAACAAAACTCACAATTCTTAGAGTACCTTTGAAAACCTTCTTAGGAACCACATATATCTTATAAACAATTTAAGTGAACCTTAGTATCATGCACACAGTATACTGTACAGATCCTCTTGGAGATCTGATTTCCCTTTCTTCCAGGAAAGAGCTACAAAAATGGTCTTTTGAAGTTTTTCCTGTACCATGCACCTATTTTTAAATACAAAGCTTAAAAAACACAGCTACTCTTGCAAAAATGTGAGTTAAAAAATAATAACAATAGACGTACTACATTACTCTGATCTGGGTAGAATTATCACAGTTGATTTCTTCACCAATACTATCTCAGCTTGTTTCTTATTAGATGCAAGCAGATAGCATACGTTTAAAAGGATGACCTAGGTTTTGTATAGTCAGTCTAGTCAGGTACAGTAGACTGCATTTAGACATGCATAGTCTACCCACGTGCAGAGTCCCCTTGTCTGGACTTCTGGTTAGATTAACTGGAGTCTCATGAATCTAGCTGTTGAAGAATTTTAGATAAATAGGTAAAAAATCAACTCAGATCACTGATAACATGCAAAAAGATATTGCCAAAAAATAGATAGTAACATTTAAAAAACCCCTGATATTTATAGGATGGAATAATGTTCCTTAGATATCTACCAAACTGTAGAATAAAATATGTGAAGAAATAAGTGAAGGTAAAAAAAAAAAAAAAAAAAAAAAAAAGATTCCTGCTCCTGCTAGAGTTTGCACATTCCTTTTTCTAAGAAGTCTGTGCATTCTTTCAGATTATTTAAGATTAATGTTGCCAGCTAGTCCAAAAGGTAGCCTTTGGTTTTGGTAGGGTGGGACAGACATATCCTGAATATTGAGTGCTACAGACCACGAGTTTCAAGGAGCTCCTGAAGCCCTATTTGCCTGTGTCACAGTGATTCCTTTCTGTATATTTACTCAAGATTTTATCTTAAAGCTTTTAGCTTAAAACTTCATACAATCTTGTCAGAAAAGTTTGGGGCAAAGCTTTGCTGCTTAGTATCTGTAATCTACAAGTCTGAATGCTGCTTGAATACTAAGCCTCACACATACTGGAAAAATGCAAAGATTAAGCAGAAAGATGCAAAACAGAAAAGACTCAATAATTTAAGTCTTAATGCAGGGGACATGTAAGGCACATGCAAATAGTTAGCTGAAGTGCACATTTCCATACCCCATATGCAATCCTTGCGTCACATGATCTTCTCATTTTTGTCAGTTTGTAATGAAGTTATGCTGGCATTTTGAAATGCAGTGTGATTACTGGAGTGAAAGAGAACAGTATGAATACTGTACAGTATATATTTTCTGCTGTGGTGGGAAGAAAAGATTTCACTCACTGCCTCCATTGTCATCTTGAATTCATCCCTTTAATACCTTCGCTGAGCTTCTAGAAGTATGTTTATATGCTCACATAAAAGTGCTAGATCATCTGAATCTGAAAGCTACATCTTATTTCATATTCTCCAGAGTACATGTGGAAATAAAACTAATAAGATGAGAAAGAAATCCGATTCCCACATGCAGAGATAGTTTAGGTTTTTGAACGTTAAAATAGGATATTGTTTTAAAGTCAGTTCAACAAGTCCAACAAGATGTTGAACTGCAAATGGACATATAAGCGTTTTCAGAGAAGTTATGCTCATCCAAGAATTTTATGCTCAAGTTTTTAGCTTAAATTTATCAGTGACAAATTGTTTTTGTAAAAGAATGACTATCATGAATTTATGGGACAGTATACTTATTTATCATATTTTTACACCATTTGATCAAAAAATCAAGAAGAAAATATTGGATCTTTTCCCTATCAACAGCAACTCTGACATGCCTTTTTCTGAAAGGAGATTTGAATGATAAGCTTATTTCTATAAAATGATGGTGTAGGTTTAGAGTTTGCAAATGTGTATTCTAAATGATACTTACAGACTTTGGATTATGACCTCTCTTTTTACAGAGAGAGATTTATTACTATATTTATGGCTAATAAAGGCATACTCTTTTTCTTTCCCTGCAAATCCTTGACAACTATATGCAACAACTGCAAAAAGAAACAAGTTATAACTGAAAAAAAATCTTGTTTGTAATCTTTAATGCTTTTTTGGTTTCCTTTTTTAATTTTAATTTTTATTTTTTTAACTTAAAAAATTAATCTGGGGTGGGGGAAGAGAAAATTTTGGCCTTTACTTACCTTAAGGGAATTAGATTGTGTGTCTATAAAAAGATAACAGGCTGTAACATTCAGAATAACTATCTGTTAATTGGAAAGAAAAAGATTTCATCTTTTAGTTAAACAAAAATATTTGGTCACTTTTTAAAATACTTTATGAAAGGTTAATTTACAATAAAAGATAATGAGGAATGATGGAAACTTCAAATTAGTGGTATGAATGATTTGTCTGCCAAAAAATTTCAGTAAGCAACAGAAGAAATAGAAAAAATATCAAAATACATCAAACACATGAAAGTAAGTTTTAAGGATATTTGAAAGGAACACTTCTAGTGCTTTTTCTTTTTGTTTTGCTTTGGGTTTTTCTGGGCAATATTTACTAATAATTGTCCTCTCTGTTCTGACAAACTGTTAGAAGTAAAGAAGATAACTGAAGTCTCGATGGGACATAAACACCAGATTTCATCAGTAGGCTTTTAATCCTCATCTATATTTCTTCAGTGTATCTGCAATTTTATCATAGGATTTATATTCTATAATGTTATTATAAAGCTTTATTATAATAAATAATAAATATAATATATATAATAATATAATAATATATATAATAATAAATATTATAAATATATTTATTGCAGATTTAATTAAAAGTGACAAGTGTTAATGAGAATTTGTCTTGACAGTGATCACTGTAACATATTCCAAATGTAAGGTAGCCATCAGACCTGCATCGGGGGGGAATTTATGCAGGTATGTTTAGCAGCAGGTGAGATGTTCTGAATCTAGCAAATCTTGAGCAAAGTATTAGCTCCTGAGAATTTTACAAGATATTTAGTTTCTAAAGGGAACCAGAATATTTAAGCTTAACAGGGGAAGATTCTCTAAATAGAATTCTCTAAATAGAAAGACAATGACCTCAGCTTACATGACTGTTAACAAAACACCAGTGACTTACTTGATGACCCCAAATATTTCTACTTTACCTTATCTGTTTGGTCACTAAATATATCTTGATCTCCAAATGGGCAAATCTAGAATGTTCATGATTGTAATTGCCGAGCAAAGCTAGACACTTTCCACTAAGAGTTCCCACAGAATATTAAGCTGAAATCT
Organism: Numida meleagris; assembly: GCF_002078875.1. NCBI lineage: Eukaryota > Metazoa > Chordata > Aves > Galliformes > Numididae > Numida > Numida meleagris. The sequence continues at coordinate 145,005,206 of NC_034409.1, forward strand.
GTTTCAACCATTTGAAGTCCCCAATATCTGTTATCCCGTTTTCTAATTTGGGAATGAAAATCTGGCACATACTATATATGGAAATGAGATCTCTCCCATGGGCTACTATTTATCATGTTTGTGTTTCCTCCTTTCTCATTTTCTCATCTACATTATTTTGTGAATACTCTGCCACAAAGCACAAACTACAGAGCGCGCCTATGTGAACTTCATCCACATCAATGTAAAGAAAACAAAGTTATCCAGGAAGAAAAACCTCTGACAAAACTGGTTGGTTTGAGTACAGCCAAGACAACATTTCCCAGTAGAGAATAAGCTGATGGAAGGAAACGTTGACAGAGCAATAACAATATTCATTTTAACATTACAACTGAAAATAAGTAGAATGGATATTCACAGCAAGTAATCAAAACCTTGGATAACAGGAGGAAGATAGGAAAAAGAATATTTATTCCACAACAATACTAAATAGGATGAATAAATCACTTTATTTACCAGGGCTTTGTAGAAAACAAGGAAAGAAAAAGTAGATGTTCTCTTGATTCAGCTTTTAGCATCCTTGCAATAAAAGTGTTCCTCTAACACATTCATTGCTAGAATATGTTTTTATCACTTCAATCTCTGTGAACTCCTAAGCAAAAATATTCTGTGGATGGTAGAATAAAGTTGTTAGAGTCACAGTATAATTCTCCAGATGCTGAAAAGGGATGGAGTTTTACTTACAAAGTAAAATATTTACATTTATGTGCAAAAAAATTACATATGCATATGCATTTGTATGTAAAAATTTATATTTTTATTAGTAAAGTACAAATATTTACCTATTTAAAAAAGCCAACAAAGGTATGTTAAGGTTTAATCATCTCAGTTTTATTACTTATCTGAGATGGTTTAATGCATTGAATTCCAACTTCCACAACATTTCCAACACAGGAAAAACTCTCAAAGATTACATCCCATCTCTGTGATACAGTATGTAAATTTCACAGTGGTATCAATCTTTTGCCATTTTTCAAAGGGCTTTTAAGTCTTCTCTGAGAGAAACAGGATAAAAAAGGAAAATCATTCCTTATCTCAATTCAATCAAACAAAAAATACATGCTTTGTTATGTATGCTGTCCTGTATCTACTTTTACTGAGTGGAAAAAAAACAACAAATCCTAAGATATTATCAGACAATAGCTACAAAAGAAGGATACTCAAAGTGTGCCAATGTGAGCTTTAAGGTCTCTCAATAAAATGAATAGACTTTAGCAGAATTACAAGATACCAGTATTCAAGCATTGTTATCAACTTTTGTGTTTTTTGACCTTGTCAGGTAATACTGCAATGCTTGATCCAGTCATTAAAAACTTAGCTTATGCTATGAAGCTTGGATAGGATTTACCAAGAGTTGTTAGTAGGTTTTACTAAATTTTACCTGGAAATAGAGACATTTTTACTGTGAAGGTGATCAAACACTGGAACAGACTTTCTAGAGGAGTGATTGGTGCCCCAGGCCTGTTGGTGTTCAAGAGGTATTGGGATAATGCCCTTTACAATATTTGTGGGTTTTTTTGTTAGTCCTGAAGTTGTCAGGCAGCGGTACTCCTTGATATTTGTAGGTTCCTTCCAAATGAACCATTTTAACTCTAATTATATTTGAAGCTTTTGACTTAGATAAGACATGTAGCTCAACTAGATTTTCTGCATTTGTTCCATCGCTGAGTGTAACTTCCACCAGTTTGGGCTATTATCAACAGCTAGCACAAAACATCTGCTGAAAGGCATCTGTAAAGCCCAGAAACATATGTACTCAAGAGGATGTTATGGAAAACAAGAGATAACACTGATGGCCTTAACAACCCCGACAACAGGTTCTCCCCATACCTCTTGGATAAGCCAGCACATGGGTCTTGATAAGACTAATTCTCTTTACTCTGACTATGGGTGTCCCCAGACCCTGGGGACAGAGATACGGAGAGAGAAGTGGACATGGTATACATTAATAGTCCACTTACAGATATTACAGATATTTGCCTTACTGTTGGCTACGCTAACCATACTGCCACAGATCAGGATCAAGGGACATCAGTCACATACTGGTATAGAGACGTATCCCAAAACAGATAGCTAGATATTTTTTTAATAGTCTTCCTTCCTCCCTTTTCCTTCCTTCCTTTTTTTTTTTTTTTTCCCCCATATACCTGAATGGAATTGTATTTGAACAGAGAAGATAAACAGAGCAGAAGGAACCATGGCATCTCCCCAGGAGAGACTTTCCATAAGTGGATTCTTATTCTTTAATATCCTATGCACTCTCTCTGTCACAACAGTGAGTGGATAAAGTGCCCCTGAAAGGATAAGGCTGCTAGATCTTGTGAATTACAAATTCTAAATCAGATACAGGGGAAAGGAAAGCCACAGTATTTTCTTGTTAGGCATGGAATACATGATTTCCTTTCCATGGTTCTTAAGTAAATTTTCTGGGATTTAACCCATAAACAAATATTGGTTTCAGATCTGAAGGCAGTTAAAATTTGGAAAACTAACAAGTTCAATATGAGTTCCCAATAGCTAAATATATATAACAATAAATTAGCCATCAGAGGACTTCAAAGATGAAGAGATTAAATAAGAATAGAACAGACTAAACTTGATTAGACTAGTCTAGAACAGTTCAATAGGAAGGGACATGCAAAAATCATCTAATACAACTGTCTGACCTCCTCAGGACTAACCAATGTTAATGCAAATTAATGAGGGGATTGTCTAAATTCCTCTTGAACACTGACAGGCATAGGACATAAACTGACTCTAGGAAGCCTGTTCCAGTGTCTAGCCACTCTCACAGTTAAGAAACTTTTCCTATTGTCCAGGCTGAATCTCCTTTGGCATGGCTTTGTGCCATTCCATGTGCCCTGTAATTGGTGACTAGGGAAAAGAAACTGGCATCTGCCTCTGCTTCCCCTCCTCAGGAATTTGTTTTTCAGGAAGGAGTGAGGGAATGGCACTTGAGTGCAGCATTGTGAAAACTCTTACTGGAATATTATATGTAGTTCTGATATTCACCTATCACAGGATATATAGGGAATCACTAAAGGCATGGGAGATGACATTAAAAAAAATCCTCAGAGATTTAAGAAGTTCTATTTTTTCAGTTCATCTAAAAGAAAGTCAAGAGAGAGCTGGATAATAGTCCAGGTACACCCATAAGGGAATAGATTTCAGACTGATTGCGCAAAGAGACAAAGACATTACAATACAAGCTAACTGAAGTGGCACATATTTAATACAAAGAGCATAGAAAATCAGATGTATGTGCTTAAAAATATGATAGAAGTTATGGACACAGAGTGCTGTTATTCCTTCTGAGGTGAAGCTGGGGGTGGAATGCTGATATTTAAATGTTTATCCTATTTTTAAGCATTCATGTGCCTTTAACTGAGCTGAAGCAGAAGCTGTTAGCAAAACTAGTAGTCCTCTTTATGTGAATAAGACTTAATTAATTATATACATGTGATTTATCAGGTTGAATGTAAACTCACTCTCTCTCCGACCTGACAATGAAGTCTTCTGATGTACTGAAAGCAAGTCAGTGGGAGAATCTGTGACTGGAAACACGCTTCCAGCAGCAGAAGGCTCTAAACATTTTTTGGGTATCCATTCAATCCAGAATGATACAAAGTGATTGTTATGCAAAGTACAGTTCAACATTCTTTTGCATATTTTTTGCCTAGAAGACAGAGCAAGGTTTATTCCTGGTGGCGTACCACTTTCTACTAGGTATTAAAAGAGGCAGTTTTGTTGCTTTTTTGTCAGATTTTGTATATTTTAGAAAGTTTGGAAAGACCCTGCTAGATATGGCTTTCTATATATTTAAATCTTTCTGAACTGGCCGTTTTCCTTCCTTCCTGAGGGTGCAATCATACAGCTCTGTCTACCTCAAAGAGGAGAGTAACAGGTCAGTTCAGGGAGTTTTCATTACATCCACCTCGTTAACTCGCATCCTCTTTCCACTCTGTAGATCACCAGCACTACTTGTCCTTGATATTTCAAAACAATTTACTTCACATCCATGCAATTTGTTATCCTTGACTGTATTTTGAGGTTGTAAACACTGTTAGTTGTTGACATAAAATGCATTGTTTCTTCAGTTAAAAAGACCAGGGGGATTTAAAAGATGTAACTAGAATACTTTGAAATGCTTCCTTTACTAACAGTTCAGAGGTGATTTTATAAATAGGGAGATAAAATATTATTCAAAAAAATTGAAAAAAATTGATCTGACCTTGATGAAAATAAGCAAGTGAAGTTGAAAATTAGTTTAATGAACAAAACATTAGTTTTAGCTGATACAGATATTACCGTGCTGGCCATTTGCTTTTTTCACTAATGGAGATGGAGTATGAAGACAGTGTACCACACAGTAAAGTAGTATAATATAATTTCATAATTTTCTCCAAAACCCTTCAGCAAAACTGCATATCTTTAAAAGCAATTCCGTTCTGCATTCACACAACAACATTATATCGGCACACACACTTTGAGGTTACCAGTGACCTACTTGTATAATGAAAATCCTCTGAAAACACACAGTCTGTAGTGAGTAATACCAAGGCCATGATTTTTCTGTAGGACATGTAGGAAATCTGGAAACACAGAGCTATGTTTTTAATGCTTGTAAGTGCAAATATACATTATTAAATTAGTATTAAATCATCTCATTATACCAAGTAAAGCCCCTCGTAAATCAAATGCCCCAAAGATTTTGCTCGAAAGCTTAACATTCATTCTGGCTGGTGACTTGCAGCCACCTCAGCACATATCAAGTTGCAAGACATAACTTGTCAAAAATAGTTGACATGATTTCTGACTAATTTCCATGAAAATGAAAATGTACAAGTCATGGAGTGTATGCATGGAATTATCACATTGAAGTCAGTAAATAAGGTACCCAGCACTTTTAAGTAAATATGTACCCAGCACTTTTAAGGCTATAAGATATTCATAAAATGATCAATATTTCTTTTGTCTTTCTCTCTTAAAAGAGTTCTTAACATATGCATTTGAAAAGTTCACATATGCCTTATTTTTCATGATCTAAGCAGCCTTTAAGTTTTATGCAACTCATCTGAAACCCATTTTTTCAAACCTTTTCTTACGTACTCTTTTTTTCTTCCTTTAAATAAATAAAAACTTTAGGCAACATGAAATATGAAATTAACATTGTCATTATGGCTTTATTAGTCTTCGCTCCTTCAGGGAGCATAAGCATTTTCAGTGGTTTTCTCATCACATTCTTCCTGTTTAATGCCCGAGAATTTTAGTATCTTTAAATCTTATCATCATCTTCCTTGCAAGTACTGCTCAGAGACAGTCATGACTTTACTGTCCACATTCAAAAGCAGAGTGTAATTTGCTAGCATAATGCATACACATCCTTGAAAGTATTTGCAAGCCCATTGACCTAAAGAAGGACAAGCTTATAGAAATATCTGACAGCACTGTCAGAGAAAATTTTTGACAATAGACTGAAAGTCTGGCCTTCTTTGGTTACTGTGCTGCTCTTCAGAAAACTGAAGGCTCTAAGTGAGACAAAACTCTATGTGAACTAAGAAACTAAGAAACGTTTATGTAAAAGCATTATAACTCACATTAAAAAAGAAAAAAAATAGCAAGATAAATGGCTGCAACATTTGTAGCTCATTCAGAGTCAGGAAACTTTTGTTGTTGTTAGATTGTTTAAATAACGTTTAACAATTCTGATAAATGTAGGGATCTTTCATTTGGGTCTTTATTTTATAAGTTCATAATGTAGACATATACAAATTTAAATGTCTAATCAATTAAAACATGAATAAAATTATTGTTTAAAAGAACAGGAGAAAATAAATCTTACTGAAAATTAATCTTGTTCTGTCCTATTAGTATTGGAGAATATTTGTTTTCATCTTCATATTTTCTGAAAGTTTTAACTTCAAAAGCTGAGACTCTTTTCACATAGTGCTGAAACTTCATAGAGGCACTTAAAAACAAGAAACAAAAGTGACAGACCAATAAGCAAGCTGAGATAACATTTCAAGGAGACATCCTTAGACCACATAAAAATGTTAAATATATCTGCTTCATGAAGAGGAATTGTTTATAAATAAATTCAATCATAATAACATCTCAAAATCCTTGCTGCACATTTATTTAAAAAAAGAACAACTGCATTTATTCTAAAACAAAACAATTTTAGTTGTTTTCATTCAGCATTAAATAAAATGAAAAATCATTAATATTTTTTACTGAGAAAACAAAATAATAGTTTATTGATAAACACGGAGCCACATAAATTCCACAACACCATGTGGAATAAATACTAACTAGAAGATGATTGGTTTGCAGTATAATTGCCAAAACCTGATCATTTCTCCATCAGCTCCTACCTCTGTGCACTGGTCCCACAGAATACTGCAAAAGGCCTACTGATTCAGGGACATGATCCTACAAAAGCTAATTTCCTCAGTATCCTTCTGAAAAAAAAATGACATCAAAAGGAAAGGGTCCGGGGAAGACTGGAGGACAGGGGAGTCCAGAGCAGAGCAGAGGGGAAGAGGGAAGGGAATAGATAGAAAAATGCAATATCTCTGAATCACCAACTGAGGTTAAGCTACTACAGCACTGCATGCTGTACTCCATAGTAAAATAAAGAAAATATTAGGAAGTGTAAGCTGCAACTTGAAGAAATCCATACAGCAAAACACCTTTGACTTTCTAAGGAAAAAGTCAAGGACTCAAGCTTAATTAACCAGAAAGCCACATGAACTAGTTGGGACAAACAAGCACTGTGTCTAAAGAAATACTTCACTTTTAAGGAAAGGTAAGATAGCCATGAAGACTGGAATATAAAGCCTTGTCCTTGTTTTCTTGACTTCAGGAAGCCTTGTTCCTAGTGGCATTAGCAAAGTTGCCTCATCAGTCAGACCCATCATTCTTGCAGAATATTGGGTGCAGACTTAGAACATTATGGTAACCATGGGAATATGCTACAAGAGGTGGTATATAGGATCTGATCCAAAAGTAAGGGAATTTGGAGATTTTTCCTGGTAAGCAAAAGCAGGAAACTTGGCACCAAGGAATCTGTAGTTGTTGGCACCACAAATAGCAAAGTTTTCAGATAGTCTTATGCAACTCTTCCACCTTTACACCATGATAATACATGATGATTCTTGATGCCTGTGACAAGCACCAAGTCAGGAAAATTTACTTATTCATCCATAGTAATTCTATTATACTAATAAAGGGATGAGAAAACCTATAAAACTGCAAGAAATCTGTGTACGACATGGAAAAAGAATCAACCCATGGATAACAGAAGAATTACAGAATCACAGGATGATTGAATTTGGAAGGGACTTCTGGAGGATATTAGTTCCTCTTGCTCAAGCATAGCCACAGGTTGCTTAGGACCATGTCCAGGCAGTTTTGGAAGATCTCCAAGGAGGGAGACTCCATAGCATCTTTGGGCAACCTGTGCCAGTGCTCCATCAGCCACATAGTAAAGAAGCATTTACTGATACTCAGATAGAATCTTCTGTGTTCCAGTTTGTGCCCACTGCCTCTTGTCATGTCACTGGCTCCTTCTTCATTGCATCCACCCTTCAGATATTTATAGCTATTGATAAGATCTCCCTTAAATCATATAATTGAGATATATGAATTTATGCTCACCCTTATGCCTCAAGAACCTACACACATACAGCTGGTCCTTGGAAATTCTGTCCTTGACATTCTCTCTTCAATTGGAGAGTGCAAGTATGTTGACTTTCCCTTTGATATTATTTTATTGACATATCATAAACTCAAAAAAATCTTTCTGTTTTAATGTTTAAGAGTTTTATATTAGGTTTAACTTCTTATTTATATTTGTTTGTTTATTTGTTTGTGTGTGTGTGTGTTGTTGGTGGTAGTGCTGGTTGAAGCAAACCTTCGAGTATGATCTTTGTTTTTACTCTCTGTGAAACTCTCTAGCTCACTGACTACAGTGATGCTGAGTGTGAAGAATGCACCTGCCAGTCACCTAAGGATTTAATGCTAATGCTATCGAACCCTACTAGGCCACTCAACTAAGCAAATGCTTTTCACAAATGTAAATTTTAAAATACCCTTGCATCTCCCTTTTGGAGAAGAAATCATGCATATAGAGATATCCAGAAGCACAAAAGGTAAAAGATTAAGAAATCAGTGTTCAAAGGCAAACACAGGATTGGGGTTAGCCTGTTCCACAAATTCCTCACTTACGAGCATGCACGTGAGAATATAAAGAAGCTATTTATAGTGTTGAGATGTTCAGGATTTTCAGCTGAACAGTTGCATGCCATCAGTTTATATCAAGGGAATACAATCACAAAATAATCCATTTTGAGTGAACTGAGCTCTATCACTAAAAACTTCAAACAGCAATGCTTATATGAATGCAGCCATAAATGTACAAAGTGAATCTTTAAACAACGATATTTTAATATAGTAAAAAAAGAAAAAGTAGTAGCAAATAGGCTCGGGTAACTAACTTTAGCCTCATATAAAGCAGATTAACAAGTATTTTTGGAATCTTTTGGGAAAAGCTTTTGATAATTAATGAAATATTTATGCAAATTGTATCCAGATATTCAAAATGGACACAACCAGATTATGAATTAAATTTCAGTTAAATAATTATTCTGAGTTTATCTCTAGAAAGCAAAAAACCTTAATAAAAGCATTGACACTACTTATAAAAAGGGAGAAAACTTTCTATTTTTCTTTTCTATCATGCTTGAGTACTGTATACAGAAAATAAATATTAACATTACCTTAAATCTTCATTTTTCTCCCATTTGGAATTGATTTTGAATCAATGTGAGTTCTTTGAAAATACCTATCTTCTGATGGGATGAGCTGTTTAAAAAAATTTTTAAAAAAGACGGAGTTTTACAGCAGCTAGAACTCAACAGACTTCTGCGTATAGCGCATAGCAACATCCTCCTTCCCGAAGTAAATCATAGAATCATAGAATCATGGAACGGCCTGGGTTGAAAAGGACCTCAAAGATCATCTAGTTTCAACCCCACTGCTGTGGGCAGGGTTGCCAGCCACTAGACTAGGCTGCCCAGAGCCACGTCCAGCCTGGCCTTCAATGCCTCATTGGTCAAACTGTTCCAGGGCATCACCACCCTCTGTGTGAAAAACCTCCTCCTAATATCTAACCTAAACCTCCCCTGTCTCAGTTTAAAACCATTCCCCCTTGTCCTATCACTACCCACCCATGTAAATAGTCATACCCTCTCCTGTTTATATGCTCCCTTCAAGTATTGGAAGGCCATAATGAGGTCTCCCTGGAGCCTTCTCTTCTCCAAGCTAAACAAGCCTAATTCCCACAATCTTTCTTCATAGGATAGGTGCTCCAGCCCTCTGATCATCTCAGTGGCCCTTCTCTAGACCCATTCCAAGAGCTCTGTGTCTTTCTTGTGCTGGGGGCCCCAGGCCTGGACGCAGTACTCCAGGTGGGGCCTCACAAGAGCTGAGTAGAGGGGGACAATCACCTCCCAGTCCCTGCTGGCCACTCCTAAAAATACAGGGGAAAATATTTTGCTGAATCTATAACCTTTTTTAATAGTATTTTACCCATCATAAAATAAAAAAGTAGTAATTTCAAAGTATCATTCCTTTTAAGAGTTGGATCAAAACCTCAAAATCAAGAAATTATTGAAACTTGAATAGACCATAAGACTGGCTTTCAGAATCAAATTTATTGTCCTATTCCTTCATATATATTCTTTTAGCTCTTAAAATTCTCCATTTATACAAAAAGTGGATGCAATATATTGGACTAAATAAATCATATCAAGATTTGAAAGTGCTATTAGAAAAAAAAAAAAACCACAGCATGAAAATGGCATGTGAGCAACCAGTAGCAACCAATGAGCTACCTGAACTTGTATCAGCAGTGTCTTATGACTTGCAAAATTCTGGGGGTTATGGTATCAGTTTTATGTTTTTGGAAAAAAAAAAACCAACATTGATTCCAACTCTGGGAACTGTCAAAACCATTAAACAAAGAAAAATAGAAAAGTACCAGACAGTTTGATCCCATTAATCTTAGAAGTACAATCTCATACATTTGCTGTAGGATTTTTGTTTTAATTTTTGCATGAGCATACAGAATTAATTTTTCTCTTAGCTGTAAAGGAAGGAAGGATAAACCAGTACACCAACAATGAAATCGATCCACCTTATATCCAATAGCTTTATTTGTCCAAATACAACCCTAGTTTAAGTGGATAACACTAACTTGTATAAAAAGTTACTTCAAAAACTATCTTAAATATTGCATAAAAAGTGCATTAATAATATAATCTTCTGTAATAATTGTGTGAGCTTCTGATTTAAAATAAAATGAAATAGTATGGTATCCCAGTAAAAGAGAAAAAAAAATAAAAGCTAGTTTGTACCTATGATAAGCTACATCTCATTTGAATTTTCAATTTTCCTAAAAGTCTGCTAAAGAAATTTGTTCTGAGCTTTTCTTGCTGTTGTTGTTGTTAAACATTCATTTATTTATTTAATTACCCATCTATCCATGTGTTTATAACTACAATTCCACATCAATTTTACCTCTAACTAATACAATAAAAATCTCAGATTGAGAGTGGCTTAATTTTGGCTTCTAAGCTAACAGTTATTGAATAATCTTTTTCTTTCATTTTTTGCATTCTGCGTATGCACATACTTATTTCAGAATAAGCATGCTTTATTTAGATATCTATGAAATGCTGATATTTCAGATTTTTATTTTCATCTTGAATTATGAATTAATCCCAGACTATCTGTCTCCAAATAAAAATTGCTAGCCACGTTAAAGGTCTGTATAGCTATGAGAACAGGTGGACAGCTTATGGGTAAGCATTAAGTGGCAGGTTACTACAGGTGACAACATTGTGGGAGTTTACTACAGGCCACCTGATCTGGGTGATGAAGTTGATGAGGCCTTCTACAGACAACTGAAAGCAGCCTCATGATCACAGACTCTGGTTTTCATGGGTTTTCAAACACCCTGATATTTGCTGGAAAAGCAATGCTGCCAGGTAGACACAGACCAAGAAGTTCCTGCAGGAAGTTGATGGTAAGTTTCTGACACAGGTAGCAGAGGAACCAACAAGGAGAGATGTTCTGCTAGAACTTGTTCCTACAAACAAGGTTGGGAATGTGGAAGCTGAGGACAGCCTTGGATGCAGGGACCATGAAATAGTGGAGTTAAGGATCTTGCACAGAAGAAACAAGCCAATAAATGGGATTGTAACCCTGAACTTCAGGAGAGCCAAATTTGATTTCATCAAGGACCTACTTGGAGGTATCCCATGGCTTAGTGTATTGGAAAGTAAGGGGGCCCAAGACAGTTATTCAAGCAGTACTTCATCCAAGCTCAAGATCAGTGATTCTGAAGAGTAACAAATCAGGCAAAGGTGGCAAGACAACTTCACGGATGAGCAAGGAGCTCAGGGAAAAACACAAATTGAAGAAGAAAATCTGCAGAATGTGGAAAAAGGGTCTAGCCACTTGGGAGTTGTGGAGTATCCTTCTGTGGAGATCCCACCAGCATGCTTTCCTGTGCAAATGACTCTAAGGAACCTGCTTTAGCAGGGGGGCAGGACTAGGTGATCTGCAGAGGTCCCTTCCAACCCTTATGATTCTGTGATTATGTGAAAACAAGGGCTCTTACTGAATATTCTAGGGCGTAGGAGATTTTTTTCCTATCTAAATATATTTCTTGGAATGATTATGGGGTTTAAGTATTAGAAAGAAAAGATCAATGGAGGTGCCATAATGTTCACATTTCTCTTAGAGAAATTTGAAGGAGATGATAGGTAAAAAGACAGCAAATGAGAGAATTAGATCTCTACATTTCTTAGAATGATTAAAAGATGAAAACATGAGAAAGAGAAGTTCAAGACTGCTAAGCATTTGGTTAGCATCTACCAATGAAACAGGAAAGTAGAAATAAAATAATGTGGAAAGTGATGATACTTCAGTAATTAAAGCTCTCAGAAGTAAGAACATATATGAGTTTCTCAGAATAAATAGAAGTTATATTTTCTGAGTCACACCTGGAAGACTTTGATGATTCTGTTGGACTCCTTTTGCATAACTCAAACACCATGTGGCTGCATTTTCCAACTCATATAGCATATAGAAGTATAAACAGTGAGTGACTATTAATCAGCTAAGATCAGCTCCCAGTCTGGAAAGATAGTTATGTCAAACGTATTGCAGTTTATAATAAGATCATTTTTATCCATAATAAGCAAAAACATTGAGGATAAATAGCTACGTTGTACTTAAGGCTAACTGGCAGGGAAAAGAAATAGCAAATTTGAAATCCACCGGCAGTTTTCTGAATCTCAGAATGTCAAAGATTTCAAGCACCTGTCCAACTGCATCTAACATAACTAACTTCAATTATGTTCCAGGAAAACAAGCAATGTACTAATATCTACTAATAAATCCCTTGTAACACAGCTTCTGACTTCTTTAGGCAACATTTCCAATCCACGTATCTCTATTACTGGCCAGTTTACTGTCCTTTATCCTGTTTCATAGTAGGCTTGTTAGCTACACTTGAGGCTACCCACCCTGCTTGTCTGATATGGTAATGAAGCTCAGTTGCACTCTGTAAATATATACCAGATGCAGAGAGATTGAAAAAAATCTAACAATGAACGTGAGGTTTCAAAAAGCTTCTCTCAAGTCCCTGGCATCAGTTATGAATCTATACAGCTGTATCTGGGAATTTCATCTAGGCTTTCCTTCACATTAAAAAGTGGATAGATTGACTTACCAAACCTTCAGGACCTTTCACATCACTGTCTGGGAGAGAGCCAGTCTCCCATTCTTCAGGAGAACACTGACACATCCAAAAAAAAAAAAAAAAGGATAACTAAACAGTGTGAACAGCTATTAGCATTTTGAAGGCTCCTCCAAGTAAGTGTGTGGGGAGTGATTCGTAGGAAATTCTGTGATGTACAGACTCTCTCAGTTGCTCTGTAGGATAAGTAATTTGTACTCAAGCTAAGAAATTATATTTACATACTGCATTGTATACTCTTCATGATAGAGTGCTTTTTTTTTTTTCTCTCTCTCTTTTGAATCAGTATTTTCTTAAGGTCCTAATCGGGTCCCATGTAGGCAGGCTTTCTTGAGATGTCCAGAGGATGAGATAGATGTCCTCCCTGAACACATTACAGTTTTGATCTTTCTTTGATCCAAGTCAGAGGACCCATCTGAATGCTTTGCAACTATTTGTTCTCATAAAAATACAGGATGTGGAGAAGGCCAATCATGTGCACATCTGAGATGAGATCAAGGTGGAGCTGGAAAGGACTAGGATGAACTTACAAATCTCATAGAATAGAACAGGTATGCATATTGTAACCTGCTGATTTTAACATGTGTATTTGTTACAGAAACAAGCTAATGGGAAGGATTTTTTTTTCATTCAGAAAGGGTATCACTCATATTTTCATACTCACACTGATTATCACTTGAACTCAACATTCCTAGAGATGCATACCAACCCTGTAAAGACTTCTGCTTTCCTCCGTGCCTGAGGGGAACTCAGAAGTGGAATACAGATGTAATTGAGAGAGTCAAAAGCTATTCCCTCAAAAAAGAATAAAAAATTCCACATTTAAAGCAGCTGCATACCTAAAGGTAGGCAATCGCTACTCCTACATGAGACCTCAGTGCCAGTTTCTTAGGAAATGAAAATTAAGAGATAAAACAGACGCCTTCCCCACTTAGGACCAAGATCCTGGAAAGCACATATCTGTGCAATGAAAGACTCTAGTAAGGTAATGAAGCATCAGCAGTACATGGTAGTGGCACCCATTTTCTACATTTCAGGATTGGTTTACAAAATTAGAAAATAATTCAATGTAGAAATAAAAAGCTTGGATTCTATTAACTGCTCAGATAGAAAGGAATCTGAGACTCATCTCCCCCTGGACACGTGAATTTACATGTTTTCTGGCCCCCAGAACTTTACATTCTTCAATGCTGCCAGAATCTCATTGCATAGAGGAGTAACCACTGTGGAACTTCCACAGTAACCTTAAGATGTGGATCAGCCTGGAACAGGATGCCCAGGGAGGCAGTTGAGTCATCAACTTCTGATCATCTTCTGAAAGTCGTCAAGAAATGTTTAGATGTGGTACTAAGGGACATGGTTTAGTGGGGAAATATTGGTGGTAGGTAGGTAGTTGGACATGATTCTGTGATTCTATGATTTATGGATTCTTAGCCTGAAGAGAGACAGGAATTTAGATCACCTATATCTACTTTCTAAGATAGTGGGCATATCATCTTTCTCCTCATCCTCCTGCTCTTCTAACTCCTATTGATAATAAAAATTAAAAAAATACAAATTGCCTTTAATAAGGCCTGTGTACTAGATGTGTTTAAAACACACACACTATCAGATTTGTAGGAATCAAAAGTGCTCCAAAGCAGACCTGACGGTAAAACCATCTGACAATGAAGTGACCATTTGTAAATGGTTGTATAGATTGCCAAGTGTTAGCTTTGCACCTGAGCATTAAAAATGTACTTTTGTGCTGTTTTAAGAAGCACAAAACTTTCTTGAAGCTGGTTCGTATTTGCCTTTCTACATAAAGGCTTCTAGTCTAGCACCTCCGATATTTTGTGTGTGTGTCAAACTCAGACTAAACAAGCAGGTCAATGCTTTGTTTGACCAACACAGTATCATTTTATACTACTCCAGTTTTGTCAGTGGAGCAATAAAAAATCAGATTTTCTGAGCTATGTAAATTCTAATTAAATAGCTTACTGAAATTGTATATAAAATCCAGTGAGGACTGTTTCAAACCTGCTGGAATAAACAGGGTTATCGTGCTTTAGAAAACTGCTGTTTTGTTGGGAATGATCTCCATAGAAAGAATGAATTAAAATATGAAAAAGCATTCATCATGGAATTACTATCCAATTAAGTCAGAAACAGTGGTGAGAAGAGCTGGGTATTCATTGGTAGTCATTTATTGATAATCATTTTTTCCCTCAGTTTTGTGACAAGTTGGTAATTTCATGAAAATATTGTGGATGATCAGGGATTCCTTTCCTGTAGTGACTTGGTGGTGTTTGTTATCAGTGACCAGAGTACAGACCACTGTGACATTCAGCATGATGCTAGATTTCAAAATGCTACCTTCTAGCAAAATTCAAAATCTATGTATGGTAGGAGCCAAACTCAATAAAAGGCCCAGTGTTAGGCATTTTGAAACCCAACTTCAAGTACCTGTAATCTTTAGTAGATTCCACATTTTTCTTCGTAGGCAGCACTTTATAGGAGCCTCAAATCAGGATCACAATAGGGCATGATTATTTGAACAATTTTTGTTCAGCTACATGGGAATTCTAAACTGTTTTTGTTTTCTAGTGGAGAAGCCCGGCAAATTTTTTGTCTTCTGTTAGCCATGTGTTTCAACTATAGGCACTATAAGAAATGTTAGAATTTGACTATGGCCATTACCAGGTGTCTGTATATTTCAGTTAGGTCCTTGTTGCACTGTACCGAGGAGTCTTCTGAGCTTCAAATACCCTAACTCTAACACAAATTGTGTTTTGAAAATCACTCCAAGCCTAAATATGAGACAAAATTAAGCTTGAGCATATGAAGTTCAAAGGTAGACTAGTCATAGAAACAAAATATGGGAAGTATTAAGCCATTGTTTCTTGGCAGGTTAACCCTACTCAAATTGCATGTAACACTCCCCTCCTGCTCTGCTTCTCAAGCCTTTACACTTATGTGACCAGACAATCAATTCAGATAGTTGTTTTGGCTTAAAACTTACAATTTCTGCCCCAGGTTTACTTTTGACTGACTATTCACAAATAGAGATGGCAAGAATCCCAAGGATACATTTCTTTTCACTGTGATGACTATCAGCAGAGTGTAACATTTCTCTGTAAGATACACACGTAGTCTCTGGACAGAAAGATCTATATTGGATTGAACTTTGCAGAAAGCTAATTTTGAGGTGACGTATTCAGGAAAATGAAAGGACTGCTTTTGACATCTGAAGGTAAATTTTTAAAATACCAATATATGGAACACTATGCAGCTAATTAACTTTTACAGTCAGTATATAGCCAATTAACTTTTTCACATTTACCATATGTTTATCTTCCTGCAGGGAGTATTTCCAGGAGGAAATCATAATGGGAGATAGTTCTGCCTTTTATATGGGAATAAGATCTGTTGATGATAGCTACAAATTCTTACATAGCTCAGAGTAGCTTCAAAAGAAGGTGCTGCTGCAAATCAGAGAAGTAAAATACAAGAATTCATTAATGAGTTTCATGGTTTCATAATGTTAATTTCCATAACTGGTTAACTTTACAAATGGTCCTTTGTTTTTCCCTGACAACATCCAAAATATTCAGTATCAGCAATATTCAAAAACTGTACAGGACATAAATTCTGAGAAAATACTAGTTGAATAAATTATTGCCACACACTAGTACAGTGTGTCTCCAAGCTCACTGATTGCTCCTTTTGGGAATCACCATTTATTGCTATCTGTAACACAGTATTGTCCCAGGTCATGTCTCAGATTATGTAGTTGCACTGTCAGCTTTTTATCAAGCCTTTATATAAGGACCGGTTATCTAAAACCTTGGCAACATCTGATTCTGTATATAAATTGTGGTAAATATTTCAGTTCTAGACAATAGCAGTTGTAGTGGCTGGTGTTCTACATTCTTCTTCTCTTTAATATCACCAGATAGAAACATTGCAGCGATCTTACAAACATCTGAAACCTATTAAATATAGAAACCTTGGCTAGAATTTCAAAAGGCTGTCTTGAAATTGTGAAGTTAAAATACATAAATGTATGTGTTGACCAACTCCAAAGTCTGACATTGCCATTGGCAATGTTGGTCTCCCTCCAAAAGCACAGTTAGACTACACTGAAGTCTCTTTCTTGCACCTGTGGTTGTAAAAGATGGTCCTCCAGGGGCAGTCAGAAGGACTGGGGTCTATGACACAGCCTAACTCTTGCCCAGATCTGCAATTGGAAGATTCTGGGTTGTGTAACTAAATCAAAGGAACCAGGGTCTCACAGCAGTGCTGAACCCTACAGAAAAGGGTCACTGTCACAATTACATTGAAGAAAGGGAAAATCTCCATTGTCATTTGTCAGCTGAAAGAGCACTTACTGCTCTAATGGTAATGGTGAAAGAAGAGATGTTTGGGTGTTCAGGCAGTTAAGTTCTCAAATCAGGAGAAATGGATAGAAATAAACTAATGAGGAGGAATTAACTACTGCTGTGGTGAATTGCTTGTTGTTTATCACTGTCCAGAGTTGAATAGTCAGCCTATGATTAAGTAATATTTGCCAGAAAAGATGCAGGATTATTTGCACACTGGACTGATTATATTTTTTTCAATTTATTCCAATACAGTTACTTATACATCTATTTGATTAACAATGACATTTATCCTAGAATTGCAGCAGTGAAATATTTATTGGGATAGGTGAGAAAAATACTATGAAGGATTATCTCAATTATATCTAGCTTAAACTTTGATCTTAGAACTGAACTGTATTATTTAAAAATATTATTTAAAGTATCCGACACTGTGATTTTAACATTAGCATATAAATAATTCTAAAAAAACCCTAATTTTATAACTAATAGCATTTTAAAAACATGGAAGGAAATATTCTGATTTCAACATTATGACCTGACAATGAAAATAGAATATTTAACATGAATATATGTATTATCAGTTTAATAGTAAGGCATTTCCTACAAAAAGCCTTGGTAAATGTACTTTTTCTGGGTCAAACTAATGCTCTTCCCTTTTCTTTTTTGAAATGTTAACAAACTCTGCCTATATGACATGTCAAACACTTTCTTTTTGTATGAAATTATTGATTCCATTTTCAAAGTTATTGAGCCCTTTCTGATTTTAATGTAGATGCAAATTCAAAAGAAACTATATATCAACAATTTTAGTTTAAAAATATCATATCAAACAAAGTATATTTCCTTTTGAAGATAGAACAGCTAATTCTGAAAACTTCTGCTATTGTTTTAAGTTCTTCACTAAATATACAAATGTTTTTGATGACTCCAAAAATGTCACTTCTTTCACAATTATGTAGTTTTCCAAAAATTGTCATCTGGCACTGACAATGATCATACATCAAGACAATATTCTATTAGTTTTATATGTGGCATCTTTAAGTGAAATAAATTGAAGAAATGTTAGAAGGAATCCAGGATTGCTACACTAAAAAACAATACACACATATATATAGACTATTCATAAGATCTGAGATTTCAAATAATCCTACTGCGTGAGTACCACGCATAATAATTTCCTTCCTACACTTATGAGGTTGAAGTGCATTTTCAAAATATCTCATCATCATCATCATTATAACAGTTGTCTTCACAAATTTCACAGAATCAGAAGGTGGTTAAGAAAGTATTTCTGGAGGTAATCTTATCCAACCCCCACTAAAGCAGGACCACTTAGTGCTGCTCACCCATAACGATGTTCAGATGGTTTTTGAAGATCTCCAGGGAAGAGACTCTACAAGCTCTGGGGGCAACCTGTACCAGTGCTCTGTCACCCACATAGTATAGTGTTCCCTGATGTTAAAAAGGGCCCTCCTGTGCTTCATTTTGTGTTCATTGCCAGTTGTCCTGTCCTAAACATCACTGAAAAGAGTCTAGCTATATCCTCTTTACACCTTCCTTTCAGGTTATTTATATATGTTGATTCTCTCTGAGCCTTCTCTCCTCTAGGCTAAGTCGACCCATCTCTCTCGGCCTCTCCTTACAGGAGAGGTGCTCCAGTCCCTTGATCATTTTTGTGGTCCTCCTCTAGATTCTCTCCATTATGCCTATGTCTGTCTTGTGCAGGAATCCTACAGCTGTACTCCAGATGTGGTCTCAAGTGTGCTGGGCAGAGGGAAAGGATCAGCTCCTTTCACTTGCTTGCAACAAAGGGTTATGATTTTAAGGTGAGTTGATAGGGATCTTAGAAGCCTGTTGAAAAATCACTGATTGCCATGATTTTGAAGAGGAAAACTGCATATCCCTATGGCTGATGAAACTAAACACAATGCCTGAAAATTAGATGATCACAGTGTTCAGAAAAAGCCGTGTTAGTGATAGAAGGCCACTGATAAGCCAATTATTGATTATGACTTGTCATGATATAATGCAATATGGTATCTTGTTATGCATGATGTCAGAATTCACAGAAACATGCATTGTGCAGATAGCTGTCCTGATCCATTAACTAGCTGAAGAAGATGATGGATACCACTGGCTGTCCAGTCATCATAGCACAGACAGTTTATCTTTACATGCTAAAATACAAAGCAGTCACCTGTATCCCTTAAGCAATTGATTTTAATTAAAGCAAGACTTTTTAATTAATTTCTGCCAATGTTACTGAGAATCTGAATTTCACCATGGAAAAATAAATTCTCAGTCCTAAGTGCTTTAACGTGAATGTTTTGAAACACGTGGATATATACACCCTTTGGACAAGAGATGATGTAAGAGAATATATGAAATTATCACTTACAGTCTAAGCACACAGTTGGAAAAGATTCAATCTAAAATGATCTTGAAAAATTGTATAAATAATCTAAAAAGTGCTCCTCTGTCCAAACAGAATACAACTCCTTAAATAAAAATGCAAAGTTCTATAAGACTTCACCAAAAGAATGATAGGCCTGGTAGTATAGTATAAAAAAGTATCAAGACAAACAACAGTGGTTAATGTCATACATCTGCAAAAAAAAAAAAAAAAAAAAGAATATTTTCTGTGTTTGTTGTACACACAATATGTGAGGCTTGATTTCAGAAGGGAAAGATTGTTGTTATATCATAAGAAAATGTGTCAATTGCCATACATCTGCAAAAAAAAAAAAAAAAAAAAAGAATATTTTCTGTGTTTGTTGTACACACAATATGTGAGGCTTGATTTCAGAAGGGAAAGATTGTTGTTATATCATAAGAAAATGTGTCAATTGCTATAAATATTCAAACAGGGAAGAAACTAAAGAATCTCCATTCTGGAAATTTCAAAGGACATACATGGATTAAGAATTTTTGGTGGCATTATTAATAATAATAAACTACAGTTAAATTTAATGAAGATTGAGAACTAAAATGAAGTTTATTTTCATGAATCATAGAATCATAGAATCCTTAGAGTTGGAAGGGACCTCTGAAGGCCATCTAGTCCAATTCCCCTGCAATGAACAGGCACATCACAGCTAGATCAGGTTGCCCAGGGCCTTATGCAGCCTCACCTTGAAAGTCTCCAGGGACAGCAGCAGCCACATCACTGGGCAGCCTGTTCCAGATCCTCACCACCCTCACTGTAAAAGACTTTTTCCTTATATCCAACCTAAATCTACCCTCTTTAAGCCTGAAACCATTTCCCCTTTCTCTGTCACCAGAGACACTACTAAAGAGTCTGTCCCCTTCTTTCCTGCAGCTCCCCTTTAGATACTGAAAGGCCACTCTCAGGTCACCTTGGAGCCTTCTCTTCTCCATCCAGAACAGCCCCAGCTTTCTCAGCCTGTCCTTGCAGGAGAGGTGTTCCATTCCATGGATCATTTTTGTGGCCCTTCTCTGGACATGCTCCAAGAGGTCCCTGTCTCTCCTGTACTGAGGACTCCACATCTGGACAAAGTACACAAGGTGAGGCCTCACCAGCACAGAGTAGAGGGGCAGGATCACCTCCCTCAACCTGCTCTCCGCACTTCTTTTGATACAACACAGGATACTGTTGGCTTTCTGGGTTGCACAGCACATCGCTGGCTCATTTGGGAGGGCTGCACTCAATCCTTTCATCCCCCAGCTTGTATGGGTAGTGAGGGTTGCCTCGACCCAGGTTCAAGATTTTGCTTTTGGGTTTGTTGAATCTCATGAGGTTCACCTGGGCTCACTGCTCAAGACTGTCGAAGTCCCTCTGGATGGCATCCTTTCCCTCTGGTGTGTTGACTGCACCCCACAGGCTGGTGTCATCAGCAAACTTGCTGACGGTGCACTTGACCCCACTGTCACTGTCACTGATGAAGATATTAAAGAATATTGGTCCCAGCACCGACCCCTGGAAGACACCACACATCAGTGATCTCCATCCAGATATTTAGCCAATGGCCACCACCCTCTGGACTCGATTCTGCATCCAGTTTTTTCCATCAAACAGTTCACCCATCAAATCTGTATCTTGACAATCTGGAGAGAAGGATGTTGCGGGGTACCATGTCAAAGTCCTTAGTGAAGTCAAGATGGATGATATCAGTGGCTCTTCCCTTGTCCAGTGATGCAGTGACACCATCACAGAAGGCGACTAGGTTGGTCAAGCAGGATTTGCCCTTGGTGAAGCCATGCTGGTTCTCCCGTAACACCTCCCTGCCTTCCATGTGCCTTAGCATAGCTTCCATGGGATCTGTTCCATGATCTTCCCAGCACAGAGGTGAGACTGACAGGTCAGTAGTTCCCAGGGTCATCCTTTTTACCCTTTTTAACGAGTGTGATGTTACCTTTTCTCCTGTCAACAGGGACTTCACCTGACTGCCACAACTTATCAAATATCATTGAGATTGGCTTGGTGACTACATCAGCCAATTCCCTCAGGACTCTGGGATGCATCTCATCAGGACCCATAGACTCATGGATGTTCAGGTTCCTCAGGTGGTCACGAACCTGATCTTCACAGCAGAAGTGACTTTGCTTCCTCAGTCCCCTTCTACCAAACCAAATGTTTGAGGGCTGTGTGGCGAGCAGTTATCACGGAAGGCAGGTGCAAAAAAGTTGTTAAGTACCTCAGCCTTCTCCTTGTCTGTTGTTACGAGCTTGCTTGTGTCACTTACTAGGGGGAGTACACCATCCTGGACTTTCCTTTTCTGGTTGAGGTACAAAACTACCTCCAAACACACTGAGAATAATTTCTGACATTTAAGTATTGTCATGGTTTTGTGATTTTTGGTTATTGGTATTCCACATCATAACATCATGTAGTGGATGTACCTGGTTCTCAGAAGAGAAGGACTACTACAGTCCCCACGGTACTTTTCTCCTCTGTTACCATTTTCCAGCTGGAGGGAAAAGATAAAAGCTCGCAGTATAAAAAACTTGCAGATTACGAGACCTCGTCCCTTTTTCCGCCGTCTCTCGTCTTGGCAGCACCTCGCTCTCCAGCCATCTTATCGTCGGTAGTAGAGTAAGGCCTACCTTGATTTTGGGACATTCTCTCTCTCCGTATTGGATTTATCAGCTTAAATGGTAATTATATTGTATTATAGTGTGTTGTTTTGCATTCCGATATCTTATTTAGTAAATTAGTTTGTTTCTCCTCAGATTGTTGTCGCTGTTCTTTGCTCTCAGGGCCATCTCCTTACCTTTTTTTCCCTTTTCCCTTTTCCCGGGGTGTGGGCCCATGGATCCCCCGTCCCCTTCGTCACAGAACTGGGCTGAACGCCCGTAAACCATTGACAAGTATGTGCCTACCTTTTTGTTCCATAACATTTGTAAAAAAATTCTGTCTTTGCCTCAAGAGTTGTACCTGCAGCCACATAAAAACAAATGCATTATTTGTTACTTAAAAATAAAATGGTAGAGAAATTAAACATCTGCTACAATGAATGTCTTCAAATGTCTGGATGTTTGCTAATTAGAGTTTGAGTCATCAGAGGACAACTGTCTATAAGACAGTCAAAAGCATTCTTTTCCAATTTTCCAAGTTGATTTTAATGTCTGTGTTAGAGTAAAACTCATTCAACTGTCAAAAGAGCATGTAAGAGAACTGAATTAGTCTTTTGTCCTGAGTTTTCTGAAATGAAGTGAATGAGCACTCAGCAGTCATGCATGTTATGGCCCAGACAGCAACTACAAATGCTTGAGTTCCAGCTTCAGGAGTTGACCGGTCTTCACTTGTCAAATAACTTTGTGCAAGTCTTTATTTTTCCATGCACTGTTTCCATGAAAGGATTAAGCTTTCTTGCAGTTTTTGGCCTTGCTTATTTGTTTGACTCAGTTGTTCTTTAGTTGTCTCAAGTACCAATGCAGGTCTTCATACTAAAAATGCAAATTTTAAAAATGGGATTTTTTTTTTTTTAACCTGTGATGTTGCACGAGTTTCAGCAAGAGAAGTTATTTCTTTGGAAAAGCTTTGGGGCAATTATCCAAATTCTTTGTAGCAGTGCCATTCTTGTTATCAGCATTAAAATAAAATGTTTTTTGCAAAGAATAGGAAAAAAAAAGCTAGTGGATATCCAATTAGTTTATTTTGACGGATAATCTTCTGTCTTTCAACACAGTCATCTGCTCCACAGAATATGCAGCAAGATTCATTATAATTATATATTTTGCAAGTATCCACCTATATACTGTTAAAGTGTTGTAAATGGACACTTTTGGAATATTTACTCCAGTGCACTTCTAGATGACATTTAATCCAGAGTACTGAATTGTATCAACAGCTTTTATTCTGGATGTATTTATCCTGTATTTGTTTCAAGCTTACTAATAATCATAGAATCATATTATGGCCTGGGTTGAAAAGGACCTCAAAGATCATCAAGTTTCAACCCGCCTGTTAAGTGCAGGGTCGCCAACCACTAGACCAGGCTGCCACGTCCAGCCTGGCCTTGAATGCCTCCAGGGACGGGGCATCCACAACCTCCCTGGGCAACCTGTTCCAGTGCGTCACCACCCTCTGTGTGAAAAACTTCCTCCTAATATCTAACCTACATCTCCCCTGCCTCAGTTTAAAACCATTCCCCCTTGTCCTATTGCTATCCACCCTCGTGAACAATCATTCCCCCCTCCTGTTTATACGCTCCCTTCAAGTATTGGAAGGCCACAATGAGGTCTCCCCGGAGCCTTCTCTTCTCCAAACTAAACAAGCCCAGTTCCCTCAACCATTCCTCATAGGAGAGGTGCTCCAGCCCTCTGATCATCTTGGTCACCCTCCTCTGAACTTGTTCCAAGAGCTCTGCATCTTTCTTGTGCTGGGGGCCCCAGGCCTGGACACAGTACTCCAGATGGGGCCTCACAAGAACCGAGTAGAGGGGGACCACCACCTCCCTCTCCCTGCTGGCCACTCCTCTTTTAATGCAGCCCAGAAATAATGAAATATCTTAGCTGCTGACAGTCTTGGCCACTACATTGCTTTAGTAAAAATTACAGAAAACAGATCACTGAATGAAAGTTTGTTCTTAATAGTAATCAAACACACTTAGAAAATGCATCTTTATTTTCCTGTTGCGTGGAAGATGAGCACAACGGAAGTACAAGTTTATTGAGGAGAGCTAACTTGACTCCAGAATGAAATTAAGTAGAATCTGTGCAGGTCATAGCACATGCAGAATCATGGGTTAATTCCACTACTAGATTTCTTTCTTGGTCCATAAAACTGAAGAATGAATCACTGTTTCATTTTTCTTATTAGCATCTGGTTTGATAAAACTAAGATTTCAAGTGTTTTGATACCTCATTTTCTTCACCCCTTCAATATTTTAAGATTTTAAAAATGTGAACACTACCACAACTCTTTAGAATTTGAATCAAATTCTTCTTGTAGTGACACATTCTTCAAATGACTTCTGCTTACAACACTCCTCAAAAACTACTACTGTTCAGCTGTATCCCATCCACCCTTGATTTTATCTCACCCTATTGACTCATTCATCACTATAATGTTGTAGATTAGCTAGAACATTTGAGATGAGACATTGAAAAAGAAATGCATACTTCTGCCGGTTTTTTTGTTTTGTTTTCACTGAGGTAAATTATAATATGTATAGATTTAAAACAATATTTTGAAATTAACAACTAAAAATCTTAGACGTAGAATAACTAAATATTTTTTTCATCTTATTACCCTATAGTTTTTAACATACTTCATTCTTATTTATTAGCTTCGTCCTCATTTCCAATATGTGACTTCATAACTGTTCACTATTGAGAAGTTTCATAAATCTGATTTATGCTTTCATGTGTTCTGCTCACAAAGAAGCAAAACTGCTTCTGACAGGCTCTTGGCAATACCAGGAAAAGTATTCACAGGTAGACTGAGAGTCATATACGGAAAGAGTTGAACTGAACTAACTGCTAAAGAAGACCTCTAGTAATACAGTACTCCTTCTCATGAAGCAGCCTAGGTCCAAGAGATATTCTCCCCTCTAGGTCCACCTCTTCTTGATCACATGGGGAGCATAAGTGCAAACAATTTACCTGTGCTGGCCACACCCCTTCACCAGGTGCTCAATCACCAGTTCAAGCCATGACCTCTCAGTTCCCCTACATCATGATTAATTTATCTTTTTATAATTTCAAACTTTTTTAAAATTAATACCGCGGTGTTACTATTGAAACAGTTGTGCTGTTAGTACAGCTAATTTTATAAAGAAGGTCTTCCAGTCTTGTATTCTTTTTCATATAAAAATGACACACCATTATTTGTTTTTACAATATATAGTGCACTATAGCAACTAACGTCTTCAAATTTGATTTTTTCTCATATCTATTGTTTCCTAAATTCTCTTTCCACAATTTTACTTTATTTTTATTACTAATTTTTGAAAAAATATTTCTGATTTTAGTTGTATTTCAACAATAATTAACTGTTGCAAGCAGCTTGTAAGCTAGAAGATGTAAAGAAATAAACAGATATATCTTAAAAATGCTTAGGTTCAGTTGCCATTATACAAAAACATTTTGAAAGGACATTTTTGGCCAATATTACAACTTTCAAGGGAAAAAAAGATCATTAATTAAAGTGAGAGCTGAAGAAAATGAAATCAAGTTCTTTGCTTGTTTTCTTGCGTAGGAGGGTAGAAAAGGCTATAACTTAGAAGCCTTAAGCATAAAAAATCTGCAAATCTTAAAGTCAGTCCAATGATTTTTAGCTGCAACTGACATTGTATCTAATTCTCTTGCAAAAGTTTTATCAGTTATTTCTGGCAGTACAGTTTGAATGCTTTCTCCTGCTGCCTTTTTGTACATTTAGACGTCATGATTTTTGCATGTCTTAAATTATTATATTTTGATCTTTTTATTGACCAGATGATCTTCAAGGCTCATGGAACTGGAAAAAAAAGTTGAGCTGAAGATGAACCTTGGAGGCAGACATGGACCCTGGAGTCAGGACTGAAATTTTATTGGGCCATTTTGAGGGTGCGTTTATCATGGCTGCATAACAATCACCAGGGAATTTTGCAGAACACGTATTCTCAAATTTTGACTTGAGGTGAATCAGGGAAGTCTTTTAAAAGCAGCATAGAAAGAGATATGACTTAGAGTGAAAATGAAGCCAAAATTTGGTACAGGGCATGGATTAATGTAAGACTGAATGCATTGCTTCAAGGCAAACTGGGCCGTCCCAGGGATCAAATTCCAGTCAGGGCTGTAGTTAGGCAACTGAAGTTACATCTACGATGCTCAAGAGAGAGAGTAAAGATGAGTAAAGTCTGATTTATGGTTTCAGTTAGGGACACTGTTATTTATTATACAACATTCTTGTTTGATGTTCTTGTCTGCATTTAATTTTATTTCTGATACTGATATCTCTTGTTGCTGCTATTCTTCAAATACCTGCTCATTTTCCCTTTCCTAGTCATATATAATATATTTTTCTGAGGTCCTGTTTACACATAAATAGTTTCATTTGTTTGATATCCATTTTACTTAAAAGAATACCTTCAGAAACTTTCTGCAGAGGTAGCACTAAACCATTTTTATTTTTGAAAGACAGTTCTTTATATTACAAGAGGAAGTCGTTAAATCAATAAATATTTTAAATATAATTAACTTATTGTTAATTCATAAATTTGAATATTTTAGCTGTAAGAGGAAATTTCTGTATATCTCTGGGTAATTGATAGATGCTAGTTCAAGATTACAGTAGAGAGAATGCTCATTCCAAATAAGTTATGAAGACAGATTGTATTTTGAGGGATGCTAAGAGTTATGTATTGAAAGTGTTATGTAAGTGTTATGAATCAAAAACTATTTCAGTTCTCATAGTCTGGTAGAAAAAAAAGATAGTATTTTTGGGACAAAAAAAAGAAGCCAAAGAAATCATTCTAGAAGACATCTAGGTGAACTATCAAAGTAAATCATGGAGATGGTGAGGCTATACACTGGGAAAATATACATTTCAGAATGCTTAAAAATGAATGTATTTTTATGTGGTTGCATATTACATGAACATAGGAAACTCCATACGAAACATGCGGAAGAACTTCTTTACAGTAAGGGTGATGGAACGCTGAAACAGGTTGCCCAGAGAGATTGTGGAGTCTCCTTCTCTGGAGATATTCAAGACCTGTCTGGATGCCCACCTGTGTGACATATTGTAGGGAACCTGTGATTCTGTGATTACTCTCAGCAACATGAAATCATTAGTTCAGTAAAGCTGAATAATTCTAAAATTTTCCTGTTTAGATGCCTAAAATTGGGTATGTTATTAAAAAGTAGTCACCTTAATTTCTTTTGGTGATGATGGAAAATAACATGCACCTTCTGATTAATCTGGCCTAGTTTAGATATGTATTTTAGACTGAGGTTCTTTGGATCTATGTTTCTTTCTGCCATAAATAAAATTCAAAGATGACAGTTACGTTATATTTTGGATATATTCTCTATGTGGAGGGAGAGAGATTCCCTATAACTAGAGAATCTCTCTCCCTCCACATCTTCCAACAATGCTTATAAAATAAATGAACCTGTATGTAAAAAAGTTTAATTCTTCAAAGAGGGATACATCCCCTCACCAAGTACATTTCTGCCTTCATCCTTTCAAAAGGTGTTTGCATCATAAAACACAGAATAGTATTATGAATGAAGAAATTCATAGTTTTAAAAAAAATCTAGGGGTCTAGGATTAATCTTTAAATGGTCTGTTTCCTTGTTTTCCTCTTCTAACATTAAGGCAATTTTTTATTTTTTTTAAATTCATTATTGTTTTCAGTCATTTTTGACAAAAAACTTATGGAAGGATCAGAAGGAAAGGGGTCTCAATATATAAGTCAGTCAAACAATAGTTAGAATCTGACACAGAATCACAGAATAGCTTGTGCTGGAATGGACCATAAAGACCATTCAGTTCAACCATCCTGCATTGGGCAGGGACACCACACACTAGATCTGGTTGCCTAGGGCCCCATCCAACCTGACCTCAATCAATTCCAGGGATGGGGCATTCACAGCTTCTCTGGGCAGCCTATGCCAGTGCCTCAACACCCTATGAGTAAAGAATTTCCACCTAACATCTAATCTAAATCTGCCCTCTTTTAGTTTAAAGCTATTACCCCTTGTCCTATCACTATCTACCAATATAAAAAGTTGTATTCCATCTTCTTTATAAGCCCCTTTAAGTACTGGAAGGCCACAAGGTAGTCTTCACAGAGCCTTCTCTTCTCCAGACTGAACAAGCCCAGCTCTCTCAGTCTCTTCATAGGAGAGGTTCTCCTGCCCTATAATCATCTTTGTGGCATCCTCTGGACTCTTTTTTTTTGTGCTAGGTCCCCAGACCTGGATGCAGAGACCCAGATGGGGCCTCATAAGGGCAAAGTAGTGGAGGACAATCACTTCCCTTGTCCTGCTGACCACTCCTCTTTTGATTCAGCCCAGGTTACAGTAGACCTTTTGGGCTTCAAGCACACACTGCTGTCTAATGTTGAGCTTTTTATCCATCAGAACCCCCCAAGTACTTCTCCTCAGGGCTGCTTTCAGTGAGTTCTTCTCCCAGTCTGTAGGCCTGTCTGGGATTGACCTGACCTTGCACTTGGCCTTGTTGAACCTCATTAGGTTCTCATGGGCCCACTTTTCAAGCTTGTCCCAGTCAAATTGCATGGCATCCCTTCCTTCTATTATATCAGCTGCACCACTCAGCTTGGTGTCATCATCAAACTTGCTGAGAGTGCACTCAATCCCTCAATCTGACTAGATCATTCATAAAAAATGTTAAAGAGCACTGGTTCCAAGATGGACCACTGGGAGGCACCACTCAACCCAACCTCTACCTGGAACACATTCTTGAACACAAGAATCACAAGATTCAGGAGTTTTAAGAGAGATGATAAGAGAACATTGCTTTTATTAAGCTATCTCTTGGTTTGGTAAAATATGTTTAGTATACGCATCTCATATTTTTTTTATCTTTCAATAAGACTTGATTATCATATTCAGATGTATAAAAAAACCCTGTGATCCCATGAAGTCCTCTTTCCATCAGTATAAGATGAAATGTGCACATTTTAAAGTATAGATAGGCTTCTGTACCAATCTGGCTGTGATATTTCAATGTTGTACATAAGTTTGAAGGTTAGGCATCAGGCAGACAGTTAATGGAAGGAAGCTATGCTAGCTCAACTTATCTAATCACAAGCTAGGAGCGTGTTTACTAGAAAATACCATACATCAGCTGAGGTGTGTAAAGCTATTGCACCACAATGACTGTTCATTTGTATAAGCCCTCAATTGCTCTTTGAAATGTACTATATTTTGATATACTAAGAAACTTATGCTGGAAATGTGTTGTTAATAGACTGTTTCTCTATTTACTTTTTACTATTCAATTTCCTCCAGCTTAGCTGCAATAAACTACTGAGTTTTTTAAAAAGAAAGAAAGAAAGAAGAAAAAACCCAACACTTACAGAGGAATTATGTAGATTTCACTTAAATTCTTACCTGATTTATATTATTGATTTTGCTTAGTATTAAATTACTAATGTACATGCAGAATGATACATAGTAGTGATATAACATTAATTATTAATAATGAGTTAGGTTAGAAGAAGTTAATTTAATACTCTTAGGATCATACACCAGTCATGTATTCAATTAATTTTTCCTTTAGCACAGAGCCTGAAAACGTTCCATGTTCAAATTATACGTAACAGGTCAGTAGCACAGAGTGAATTATTCCTTAACTGAAGGTTGTTTTTCGAACAAAGATCTTTAGGACATGCTTTCCTTACAGTTCTCTGATCTGTTTATTCATTGACTGGCAGAGCCACTTGTACACTTTGTGCTGCAGAGCTGTGTTAGGCTTAATATTAGAATGTTTTATGTCAGCCAGGTTTACCCTATCACAGATTAAATAGCAGTTTGTGCTCCTCAACTTCCATTCCTGAACTGCAACACAGCTCAAGAAAGCCCATCTTCCTAAAGTGTAGCATGTTTGTTTAAGTGCTCTAGACATGAGTAACATTATGGATGACTGGATTGTCCTATAAAAAATGATCCTACAGTCTACACATACCACCTGCATGGCTCCATAAGAGAGCCAGAAAACAATCCCTGTATTCCAGACCTACTGCTGTGCACTGATTCACACACACACAATACATAGAAACACCATAATCTAGTGCTGAAGAAATAAACCTCAACTAGAATATACTAGGTCATCTCTGAACTGCATATGGTAGAAATTTTGGAACATAAATATCATGGTTTTATTTTTTCTGGTTTTTTTTTTTTTTTGGTCCCCTCTATTAGGAGTATCTTAAATAATGTAGAGCTGTGTTGCAGCTCACCATAATGGTGTTTTCATGTGAAAGTGAAGTTATATGTTGCATGCATTGGGGAAGGGATAGGAGAGTGCAGGTATGTTTCACATCACTAGATGTCTTCAGATTGTTTTATAGGACTGTGGAGGGTGAAGAAAAGAATGTGTGGTGTTGTTTTCTCCTCATGCTTTTGGGAATTGACTATACCCCTCATTCTGTTCAGTTTTAATCTTGGAAAAACCTGGCTGGGACATCTCAATATTAAGTTAGTTGGGGACTTAAAATTATGTGGTGTGGTCATCAGTCTGCTCCCTAGCTTCTTTTTCTCTGCAGTATAGATTCAAGAGAGTTCAGAGTTTCCCTTTAGGACCTGGCAGGGTGTAAGTGGACTGAATTATGCAATTAACCTAATACCCATTTGTAAAAAGGTCTGCAACCTCTTGGGGATAAAATGATGATAATTCAATAGCTTTAGCTTTAGCTATTGTAGATTTCAATCTACCATGGGGATTATTACCTCTGAGTGAGATATGGTGTACAATAGATTGCTCAACAGATTCAGTGCAGCAAAGTGTTCTGTTATTAACAAAACAATAATCTATTCCAAAGAACAGTTGCCACAGTTTCTTTAACATTTGGGAAAACTCTCCTGCTTTTAGGCAAATATCCTTGAAGGTGTTCAGGATCCTATTCTCCTCTCAGAGTTGGACACTAAATCACAAATTCTCCCTCATCCTCCTTCTCTTCACTTCTTCATTCTCTCTTTTTCTCTTTGCCTCTTTGAAGTTTCTGGAAAGCATTCTTAACAAGTCAGTTACTTCATCCAAAACTGCCACTCTCCTGCAAAGTAGCTGCAGGAAGCTGCTCTGTCTAGCTTCAACCAGAATAGGTTATCATTTAAATTTGACTGACATTGTCCTTGTCTGGTAAATGCATCACTGACAGCCCATGGCAGATTAGACTGTGTGCTCCCTTTCCCTCCTCCTGCAAAACAGTAGGGCTTTAAACACCAAATGAACACATCACCTTTCAAAGGTAGATTCCCTGCACAGCACAGTGTGTGCTGCCTTCTTTACCCTCTCTGAGTTTGCTTGTAAAAAAAAATTTCAAAATTTTAGTTTTGAGGTATAGGTTACACCAATACATTCAGCACACACTGGGAACTCTCAAGAGAAACTGAGGTCAGCTGTAGAGCACAGCATTAGAAAGGATGAATCACTCCCATCCTTCCATTTATCAAGGCTGATATCCATGACAGGCTGAAGTAGAATCAACAGAGCCACAGAATTATATTTAGCTCCGAAATTAAAAGAGTATTTTGAATTGTTCCTATCAACCCATAAGCCTACCCAATCTCCCTTTCCCCTACTCTCTGCCTTTTGTCAAATACTGATGAAGCACCAGCCCAGGTCTGTGCCACCAGCCCAGGTTTGTTTTCATGTAATACTAGCATTACAAACACACTCTCTGTTTAGACATTTGAGACTTTCAGTTAATCTCAGAATTAAATGTCTGAATTGTGTTTGTAAATGGTAGACTTCAGAAGTTGGGAAGACAGGAGCATAAATACTATCAGGAGAGAAAATCTGGTTGGTTCTAACCAATGCAAACAGACCAAGTCATCAAATACAGTTATGCTTGATCTTTACCTAGTAAAATGATACAACTGTGAAGTCACAGTATGTGCAAAGAAATCTACAAAGCAGGAGAATGTATTTCATATTTGAATTTCTGAATCTTGTTGAAAGACAGGCTGTCTGTCTTTAATATTGCACAATTGCAGCTGAATAAGGCAACAGATAAATCTTTAACAGATTATTTGCTTATTTTAACTTTGGTTTCTCAGGTGCAGATTAGGAGATATTTCTTCTGGGGAAAGAGGTCAAGAATTATCAGGTAAAAAAAAATACTATAGGCAAACTTGGCGCTATTATTTTTATGTTACCAGTCACATAGTCCTCCCTCAAAGGAGAATACATTGCAGTATTCACTCGTAAGATCTTTTAACAGTCTTGTACGATAACTGTCATTTTGATTTTGTCTGGTATCCTGTTTTGTTTTGAGAATATACCTCTTTACAGCTTAATTTTATTAAAGTGGCAAGTTAGAGGATGATGTTCTGGAGCCACAAAGTAAATAATTCATTACATTTCAAATATTAAATTGTCATCAAATGCTTTCTGATCTGCATTACATAAAGCCATGCTGAATTTCTAATGTCTGGACTGCCTATGTAATGAAGAACCTCTCAGACAGTGTTCAATCAAAATACACTTGAGAGAAAGCAGACACAATAGTTTGATAAACATCACGAGTACCCCATAGTTTTGTTTTGTTCGTATCTTTTCCCCAAGCAGGAAGAATTCTCAGAGATCAAAATGTCTCTATTTAGAAGTGACTTCTCAAATACAAAAGTTTTGATTTTAAAGCTATAATAATTACATTTAGTGAGTTTTTAGGGCGTCTGTTTCTGATAAAGCAGTTAAAATAATGTCTTTAAAATCTCTAATTCCCAAGAGAAAGTCTGTAATCCCACTGTTCTATGTCATAAATATGAAACTGTGTTCAAAAGTCAAAACATCAGTGTAACACGACCTTAGGCTGCAGCTGGAAAGGAGGTGCTCTCTGTCTTTTTCTATGTTCTCTTAGAAAATCAAAATATAAAAATGCAGGAGTCATATTAATAAAAGTATGATTTTTAAAAAGATGGAAACAAGCAGAGGTAAATAAGAAGGTTAAATAAAATGTTAAAAAAGTCTAAGAAGAAGGGAATGTGTGCTCTTTCTATACATTAACTGAATTTGCTGTGTGATCTTTTAACAAACATGCTGTCTTACAAAATTTTTAATTTACTTTAACATCTGAATGACCTATTTTTTGTTGTTCCTTTGTTGTTTTTTTTTTTTAGTATTTTGTTTTCATGGACACAAATAATGGAAGTAAAGTTTGGATCAATCGGATACATCTTATTTTTTTGTTTGTTTTCTTTTGCTTCTGTGCCGTTGGAGGTTTGCAAGAAAAAAAAATTGCACTCATAAGTAAAGCTGTGCATCATGCTGCATTATGAGCTGTTTCCAAGATCAGCTTTAAATCCCTAAAGAGATACTCCTCATGATATGCTATAATTCCCAATCGTTCCTAACAGCTTTTAAGCTGTGATTCGGTGTTAAGTCACTAGGTGGCATGTGGTAACGAAGAAGAAGGAAGTTAATAGGAAGTTCCAGTGCAGCTGGCACTGGATGCCTTGGAACAAACGTGTTAATGCATTGCCATCTGCCTTTGTTTGATTCAGTTGATGGACAACAGTCCATAGTCATCTACTGCTCAACATGATTTTTTAGCTCATAAATGTGTTCAAATATTTCCTTTTGGTAACTTTATGAAAAAATCATTGTGTGCTTGATTGTAGTAGAAACGGAGTGTTTTCCACCTCCCTCATTCTCTGTATACTGAATGCACTCTTCCTTTATAAAACTTGAGAGCTCATTTGAACAAAAATACCTAAATACAGAAATAAATGAAGAAATCAGGGACAAGTTTGGGGAGGAAAGGAGGATGCATACACTGTGTCATTTTTCTGTGATTGATACGATTCAAACAGCACATTGTCATTTCAAGCTTCAAACTTATAAAAGTTTCTGTCCCAGCTGTACCTGAGACTGAAAGGAAAAGAACTCAACAGATAATGTAGCTTTTTATAATGGGAATCTGTGTAAAGGTGGATGTTTTGAAGCTAGAAACACAGACAAGATATGTCTTCCAATAGACGTAAGTTATAGGAACAGCAGCCAGATAGGAAGGAAAATGCTCTTCCATCCTTTACTCTTTCTACTCATCTTTTAGGAGACATTGATCACACAAAGGTCAGAGACAACAAGGTAATTTTTATGTAACTTTGCCATCATTCATTTAAAAATGTCATAGGCTATGGACATCTATGCCAAAAAATGTGGGGAAGGCATGGACTAATGTTTTGTTCATAGAATCACAGAACCATTTGAAGTGGAAGGGACCCTTTAAAGGTCATCTAGTCCAACTTCCCTGCAATGAACAGGAACATCTACAGATACATCACATTGCCCAGAGCCTGATCCAGCATGACCAGGCTGACTCGTGTATGTCTTCAGAAAAATGTTTCTTATTTTTAAATTTTATGCAATACTGGTCACAAGAAAACATATGGTAGTCGGTTGTTTAGCATTTTTGGCATCCTGTCATGTGAACTGTGTTTCCTTCTCCCGCTACCCCTGAACACACTCTTTGCAAAGTGTTACAGATTACATCTGGTTGGCACCACAGAGATATCTCTCCTGATTTTCATTTCTTCACTTTCAACTATGTCTAATTGCATGAGCAAGTCTTTGAGGTACATGAGAGAAGAGAATTTGGAGAAATGAAATTTAGTGTTTACTGAATAAGCAGTAATGACTGAATTCGACAAATTTAGCAAGAAAAAAAACGTCACAAAGGCACTTTCAAGTGAATCCTGCTGTGAGCTGAATCTTTCATGTAGAGATAACCCAATGCTGTTCACATGAGAAGTGCACATGGGAAGTACTGCTTTTTTTTTTTTACCTAACTTCACCTACACACTCAATTCTGCACATAAATGTAATCATTAAACCTATGAATAGGGAGAGATTATTAATGCCCACATGAACATGAAGCAAAGACTACAGGTTATATGTCCAATTTCATGATACACCAATTCCTACCAATAATTTGGTGTATGCTTTTTAATTACACACTGGAGAAGAAAGATTTCTTCTGGAGTCACTAGTATATTAGAGGTGGCAACAATTATGCATCATGAAAGATGTAGATCAGATTGTATACAAAATCATAAAAAAGAAGAAAACTGAAGCCTGTATTAACCAGAAAAGGAGAAAGTAGTTAAGCAAATAACTGAAGTTACTGTTTACTTCTCAGTTCAAAACTTACCATTAACATAGCCTCCCCCTTCTCTTCAAAAAATGTCTTTTATAATGAAGTAAATGTTCTTTCTTTCTGGATAACTGAAGTGCAAAGTCAGAAGGTCATTTAAGGATAACCGAGAGATTTATGAACCATGGTTCTCCTTTGTTGATATTGACAGAAACTACCCTTACATTTGTGATTTTTACTTTGACTATGTGTAGTTATTTCTGCTCTTGTTAATCTGATACATTTCTTTCTAAACCTAACCTTGATGAACTGCCCTGAGTTTTTATAATATAGTATGTCCCAGTTTTTGGAGATGGCTAAAATTAAATTTCTCTTTAATAAGGTGATCTATCTTAGCAGACATTGATTATCTACTTAAACTAGTATTTAATCACTCTTAATAGGACTGCAAAGTATCTTCATAATATTCTAATATTAAGAACTGTGAAGAGAGAAAAAGGAAGAGGGAAAGAGAGAGCTATTTGGTTCACCGAAAGCGTATCTAGTATTAGCACTGTATTTTGGATTCATATATGTGCATTAGTATGCCTAATTTGATTAGTTGTCCAGACTACTTTCATAGATAATGATACTAATTTAAGATGCCTGTTTATCTCTGTTAACTCTAAAGGGAGCCCTGCAAACTAGATCAATTATAGTTGTCTAAAGTTAAGTTAGATGTATCTAACCCACACAGTCAAAACATTTCACTACTGAGGAAAGCTTTCTTGTTGATGGAAATTCAGGAAGAAGAGCAGGCAAAACAGTACTTTTTTAAAAAATTACAAAGCATGAGAAAGAACTTTCCTAATTTTGGGTGTCTAAATCCAGTCTCAACACTTTTAAACTTTTCCTGATTCTGTTGTTTTTATAAGGATGAGTTGAATCATGGCTTGAAGGGAGACATGAATGGAGACATTAAGCGTCATTATTGTCTTCCCTTATATTTGCTTGATAGCTACTTGGACAAGGTTTATCTTTATCAGGACATTAGCAATAGTCCTGATTACTTTTACTTCATTTATATGAGAGTTGGTACCCTACAATAAAACCAAAGGGAGTACTTTTGCCATTATCAAGGGTAGTTCAATAAAAACTGAAATATGATTGAAGAAATTCTCTTGAGGATTTCCAAGTGTTTCCACCATATGTCCATTTGAATTTGTTCTTAAAGTAATGTTTATTACTGTCATGGTTTTGTGATTTTCGGTTATTGGTATTCCACATCATAACATCATGTACTGGATGTACCTGGTTCTCAGAAGAGAAGGACTACTACAGTCCCCACGGTACTTTTCTCCTCTGTTACCATTTTCCAGCCGGAGGGAAAAGATAAAAGCTCGCAGTATAAAAAACTTGCAGATCACGAGACCTCGTCCCTTTTTCCGCCGTCTCTCGTCTTGGCAGCACCTCACTCTCCAGCCGTCTTATCGTCGGTAGTAGAGTAAGGCCTACCTTGATTTTGGGACATTCTCTCTCTCCGTATTGGATTTATCAGCTTAAATGGTAATTATATTGTATTATAGTGTGTTGTTTTGCATTCCGATATCTTATTTAGTAAATTAGTTTGTCTCTCCTTTGCTCTCAGGGCCATCTCCTTACCCTTTTCCCCTTTTCCCTTTTCCCGGGGTGTGGGCCCATGGATCCCCCGTCCCCTTCATCATGGAACTGGGCCAAACGGCCGTAAACCATTGACAATTACATTAGCTTTTTATTCATCCCCACAAAATTTTTATCTTTATTTTTTTGTCCTCCTAAATTCTTAAAAAGTTGCCTGTGATTACAGTGAAGATAATGCAGAAGGAATTCTGATGTTAGTTTTATCAAAGTCTGTAAAAGATATGCTAAAAAATAGTTAGTATTTAGGGAAACCATGGTTAATTCTAATAGAAATATTAACATTTGAATTTGCAAATGGGGAACAGCACCACAATGTATAGTAATTGTTGCAAATCTTATTTTGGCTTAGAGGCATTTTTGATGGAATAACAGAGTAAAATACTACATTATATTCCTTCTTTCTACATATGTTATTTCTAACCTTGTATTTATTTACTTTCTCTGGTTACGCTCATACAATTATAGTTAGATTTAAATATTAGACTACCTTAATGATGTAAAAATTATTTCCTTTATTGAAATTTTTTTTTTAAATTACTGAAGATGGAGTGGTTTTGAGATGTCTGAAGTAGACAAATAAGTCAATGTCCGTAAATAAACTCATAAAATATCATTGTGCGAAAAATCAATTAATTGATCTTAGTTAATCATGAACATTATCTCCTAAGCAGAGGACTACTCACTCATGTGCAAGGCTTCCCAGTTGTATCTATGATTACACTCTTGAGTTAGCTGATTAAATCCAGTCAAAATTCAATGTAATATTTGCTTCATTCACTTAATTTTTTTATTCATCTCTACTGAGTATGTTTGGATTTTATAATCTTTATTTGTTTGTTCTTCTAAATTCTTGAAAAGTTACTTGTGATTGGTGTGAAAAGAAGGTAATCCAGAAAGATTTTTATAGTAACAGGAAAATAAACATAAAAACAATATTAATGAAAATTCATTATACTGGCATATAAATACAAGCATGACTAATAACTAAGTAACTAATGACTAATAAAGTGCAAGGTTTTGCACTTGGGCTGGAGGAATCCCAGGCTAATTTACAGACTGGGAGTAGCAATCCTTGAGAGTAGCTCTGCAGAGAAGGATGTGGGGGTCCTGGTGGATGAAAAACTCAACATGAGCCAGCAGTGTGGTCTTGCAGCTAGGAAAGCAAACGGTATCCTGGGCTCCATCAGAAGAGGGGTGGCCAGCAGGGAGAGGGAGGTGATTGTCCCTCTCTGCTCTGCCCTTGTGAGGCTCCATCTGGAGTACTGCGTCCAGGCCTGGGGCCCCCAATACAAGAAAGACAGGGAGCTGTTGGAGAGGATCCAGAGAAGGGCCACAAAGATGATCAGAGGGCTGGAGCACCTCCCCTACGAAGACAGGCTGAGGGAACTGGGCTTGTTCAGCCTGGAGAAGAGAAGGCTGCGGGGTCACCTCATTGCAGCATTCCAGTACCTAAAGGGAACCTACAAACAGGAGGGGAGTCAACTCTTTGAAAGGGCAGATAATAGCAGGACAGGGGGAAATGGGTTTAAGTTGAAGGAGGGAAGATTTAGGCTA
Organism: Numida meleagris; assembly: GCF_002078875.1. Classification (NCBI taxonomy): domain Eukaryota; kingdom Metazoa; phylum Chordata; class Aves; order Galliformes; family Numididae; genus Numida; species Numida meleagris. Next base: position 145,043,881 of record NC_034409.1, read on the forward strand.
GATATCAGGGGGAAGTTCTTTACCAAGAGAGTGGTGAGGTGCTGGAATAGGCTGCTCAGAGAGGTTGCGGATGCCCCATCCCTGGAGGTGTTTAAGGCCAGGTTGGATGGGGCCCTGGGCAGCCTGGTCTAGTATTAGATATGGAGGTTGGCAGCCCTGCCTGTGGCAGGGGGGTTGGAGCTTGATGATCCTTAAGGTCTTTTCCAACCCAAGCCATTCTATGATTCTATGATAATAGCTTAAATTTTCACTTGTTGTGGGAATATGCTTACTGTAGGGCTAAATAAAAGCAGATTAAAAATGTAAAAGAATATATTCCAGGTACAATGCAAAGCAAAATATATGAAAAAAATCCACAATCCAATAAAATAATAGTTTTAAAAAATAAGGATGTCTCACTTTGGAATCCAGTAACAGTGATCATTTAAAAAAATCAGAATCTCCTAGTTTCCTCCAATGAACTTCCTACTGTTGAAAGTGCAAACATCATACTGGGAGGAAATAATAATAGGCTGAAGAACATAAAGAGCCACACACTTTAAAAATATCCATACCAGTGAAATCATTGTAATTAAGTTTTAACACCATTAGGTATACTTTTTAACATTTTAAGACTGAAGTGTGATTTACTCAATTTTTTGTTAGATAATTAACATAAAAAGTGTATAAATCATCCTTTCATAGTGCATATATCTCCTGTACAATTAAGAGCTTAAATTGGTATAAACGTCTCCTAAATAGCTATGAATGCAATTTTGTGAGAGTTTATTCTCTTGGCACAAAATTACCTTGCTAATAGAGCTGAGCAGAAATGAGTACTAGAAGTACTTCAAGATGTCAGAATGCAGCTTTGTTAGTAGTCAGGAAGAAAATCACCTCTGAGTAGTGGGGAGTAAGAGATGGTGGAGGTCCATGAGACAAAACAGGATCCACGGGTGCTGCTTCCATAGAACTTCTTTTTGTTGTGGAATCAGAGACACAGTGACCTAACAAATTTGTTTTACTCTACAGTTTACCCACGGTAACACTTATTAACTAAATATGGATAATCTGATGCGTGTGACCTTGCTATTGGGGAAATGCTTATTTTCTGAAAGTAAATCATTAGTGAGTGACTTGACAAGATATATTTACAGAGAAAAACATGTATAAAAGTTTTGTATCTCAGAGATGCATAATTAAGGAGACTGGTTGTGGACATGAAGCGCACACTGTGTATTTTAGTATGAATGCATACTGGATTGCCACTGGTAAAAATTACTTCTGTCTATGAGCAGCTTTAACCTCTGTGAGCAGTTGGTGGCATGTTCATTTCATTTCCAAACATCTGCATCACAGACCACAAATGCTTCTGTATCTAGATGTCTCAGAAGAAAACACTGTCCAAAGCAGAGCTTTCTACACTTTCCAAACATGTAAAAACAAAACCTACTCCCATACTGCTCCACGTTCATAAAATATAATTGAAGGCAAATGTAAGATTATCAGCTACCTTAGACCACAGGCTGGCAATTATGTTATTTTTGGTTGTATCCACTGGAAATGGAAAATGAGCATTTCTTCACTGCAGTACTGTTTATTTAGAACAAAACTATGCTGACAGTTTTGCTCTTCTCTATACATCAGAAATAAAATTACCAAAAGATTTGACAATCTGAAGCAAAAAAATTCCTATATTTCTAAATGAATCCTTTGTTCTCAAGAATGATGTTGTTCTCGTAACTCTGAATTTTCCAGGACATACATATGTTTTATTTCTGTCTGTGATATAACTTGCACACGGTTCCTTTTGCCCCATGATTTTGTTGTGAGTCAACACCAGTACACAGCTCAGCCCCACACAGCCACTTGCTCCCTCCATGCCAGGGGGATGGGGAAAAGAATCAGAAAGGTAACAGTGAGAAAACTCACTGGTTGAGATACCTAATTTACTAGGTAAAGCAAAAGCTGTGTGAATAAGGCAAAACAAAGAATTCATTTATTTCCCACCTGCAGGTAGTTGTTCAGCCATTTCCAAGAAAGCAGAGCCCAGCACATTTCAGATTTGCTTGGGAAGTCAAACAACATCACTCTTTGCTCTCCTCCTTCCTTCCCCCCATCTTTTATTATTGAGAACAACGTATGTTATGTAATACTCCTTTGGTCAATTTGTGTCAGCTGTCCCAGCTGTATCCTGTGCAAGCTCCTTGTGTACCCCCAGCTTCCTCACTGGCAGGGCAGCATGAGAAGTAGAAGATTGTGCAAACACTGCTCAGCAACAGCTAAAACACTGGTGTGCTACCCATGTTGTTTTTGTCTCAAATCCAAAACTACACCATAAGAGCTACTGTGAAGAAAATTAACTATATCCCAACCAAAACTAGCACACCTTTGCAGAGCCTACAGTTTTATACGGCTGCCTGCATTAACAAACCATTGAAGAAATGTTCTGTGACATCATATAGAGTCATGATTCAATTAAGTGAAAACACTTCTTAAAGATTAATTTGTGCTTAGAGAGGCTGATCTTCATTTGCTGCTTTAATAGTCAATGGACAGAGAAAGGTTTCTCAGTTGATAATTTAGTCTCTAAATTTTGATTCTTCCATAGAGTGATTCAAAGCACGATCTTGCCTTTTTCTCAATCAGTAATACAAGAGGCTGGACTTTGTTACTGCTATTGAGATATTCCCTGAAGACATGCCTTTTAACAAAATAAAAAGTATACTAAAACACATAAATTGCTTGTTCCAAAACCTTCCCCTGATGCTGGTATTTTGTGTCTTTCAAGCTTTTCTCTGCACCTGTTGAATTAAATGTTAAATACTCAATTTGGTGCTCTAAGTATGGTCAACTTCAAATGGACTAACATGGCTACCCTTAGGGAGTTTAGTTGCACCTGATGAGAACTCTCCCAATCACGGATTCACCTACAGCATGAAGCACCTTTATCTAGTCATGTTCAAATGGGCTCACATGGCCACCCTTAAGGAATATGGTCACACCCAATGAGAACTCTCATGGCTAGCTTAATGGACAGTGGTCTTTACTGAAGCAACAGATTACAGATTCTTTTGGACTGCTGGTGCTAAATATACTGTCTGCAGAGCATGTGCAAATAGCAAAAATATGAATAATACAGCCAACTGCAACCACATTAAATTATGGAATAACTCTATAGAGATTTCTAAGTTTCCCAGGGAAGCAGTCAGCATAAATGAGCATGTGAATCTCACCCAATAGGTGTCACTATGGGGGGTGGAGTAGAGGCTGGTCCCAGAAGTTGGCGATGCCATCTCTACTTGTCTGCTGTGTTATTTCCCAAATAATCCTTCTCTCTTAGGCCATTTTTATACTGTTTTCTCATTTTCTGGTGGAGTCTGAGTAACTCTAATCATACAGACCTTTTTTGCAATTGGTGCAACGGAAAAGCTGCTGACTCAGGTTGAAAACTCTGAAGTTTATCAGTTCCAAAGTACCAGCAAGTTCCCATCCCTGTAATGTCATCCTAGCCATGATGTTTACACTCTGATCCACCCTCCATGCTGTATCTCAATCAGCATATCAACACTTGTATTACTAACATCTAAGGTGTGCAGGTCTTATGTTGCTTAGGGAACTATCATGAGACAGATTCCTTGCATATTCCCCATATTCCACCCTGGGGGTTTCCTCAATGTTATCCTTTCCAGTACTTGAAGGGAGTGTATAAACTGGAGGGGGAATGCCTGCTTACAGGGGTGGCCTGAACAAGGCCTCAGGCTTAACAGTCAGGTTGAAGGAGGAGGTTTCAGGGAGAGCACACGGTCACAGCATCTCACCATAGCTAGAATTCTATTAGAAATTACCTCTGTGTAGACAAACATGTTACTTCTATCATCACTTAATGTATTCATCCATTAAGTGCAAGTAGGTGCCTACTATTCATTGGAGATTATCATTTAAATTATGGGAATCAAAGGGGGAAAAAAAAACACTTCATGAAAAAAAATATAGTTTGTACTAGGAAATTTCAATCAGCTGTCTTAGCCTTCATGATTCCATCTGTCTCATACTGGTAAAAGGATTTTCATACAATAGGATCAGCTAATCATATAAGCAAGTTTATGTTACAAAAACACCTTAGCTTTTTGTACTTGTTCGTCTTATTATCTACTTCCTATTTTTGTCATAAAGTAAAGTTAAGTAATGAAAGATTTTAGTCTTTTCAATAGTTCCATGCTTTGCAGAATTACAAATATACTATTTTGTATTGTCAAATCAGGTACACTGAACTTAGGTACCAAGAAAAGTGAAAATATAAATGCTAAACCACATCTCCAATAGCATGTGCGTAGATACAGTTTATCTTAAGAAAAAAAAATTGCTGGGGAGTCAAAAACTACAGTTTTATTTTAAACTAGATGTCAATTTTGTTGCCCTATAAGTACCTCACTTCTGTCCTTTAAGTGTGAACTTCCCCATAAATGGTGAAAAACAATTTTGTAACAATAGTTCAAATGTTTATAGAATGCTACCCCTAAGACAGATGAAAGATAGATGTAACTCTTCTTAATCTAACAATGAATGCTGCTTTTAATAGGTTAAAATTATATTAGATTATTGTATTTTGTGGCCTACCAGTATCATCTGAATAATCTAGAGTAACAGAGGTGACAGTATGCATACACAGCTTAAAAGTTAAAGGAATGGAGATCTAAAAGTTTTAATTTCAAGGATGCAAAATAGGTTCTTTAGAACAAGGTATATATTTGCAGAAGTGATTAGTATTTGTTTTAAATGTCTGTAACACTCTTTAGAAACCAAGCCCATTCAATATAATCCCGTGCCAATGCATTCAGTTCTACAAATTGGGATTCTTTCAGCTTTTGATCTGTGAGCCAGTCTTAGTACTACCAGCATTAGAAACAGCACCAAAAAATTGTGACAGGCTTTTTTTTTAAATTAAAATTTGTTAAGACAGCAAGGTGATAAGTTCAAAGATGCCCTAAGTGAACAGCTAATTGTGCATCAACTGCTCTGTGTGCCAGCAAAGAGTATGTAAGTGGTGCTCAAAGGAAAAATAGATGATCTAAAATCCCAGTGGAAAAGTTCACTACATAATTTGCTATCAGGAAAAAAGAAGCACACTTATAAAATACTGATATCCCGTGAGCTGCCACGTCATACAGAATACAATATCTAAACAAACATATATAGTATAATGCTTAATGAAATTAACAGACTTTTTGGTTTAAGAAAAAATAATTTGCATCAAAGTTGTCAGAACTGTATAACTGAATAATTCATTGTGCATTGGAAATAGAAAAGGACTCTGAATTGGCAGCTATCTAAAAACCCAAGCTTATTCAATAAGTTAAAAAGTAAAAATTTAGGTATTTTATTTCTGGAGTGGTAGTGACTCGAAGGAAATAATCTTTTTGAAGGCTCTAGTACAGTCCTATCACAAACATTATGTGTCAGCTGAAGCTTTAGAAGGGAAATGGTAGAAAAAATTTAATGGAAAAAAATAGTAACATTCATTTTACTAGTAATTCATGATGAGAAAAAAATGTATTGAGCTAAAAAAAGATACATGGAAAACGAATCTTAAAAGGGTGCAATTTTAGGATTAAGTCAAGAACTGAGGAAGATTTGAAATCTGAATGTAAATAGGAAATATAACAGGTAATACTTACTAATCTCATCATTCCCATGTTTTCTCAGATAGTATTTCATCTCTGTGTCCATGATGATAGGAGATAGGAAAGCCTTTCAGTTTCTCATTTGAGTGTTTTTGCACAATAAGAAAATGGGTATAAACTTGCACTTCTGGAATACCATTATTTTCCTTTTCTTTTTATTTTTTGAAGTGCCTCTACACAGTTTAAAATTTAATTTAATTAATGGGGGAGTTACAGGTAATTTAGGAAAAGGTAAATTATAATTACCTTTTGCAGATGACACAGTTTGACTCTTAAGCTCCTTTGAAAAAGAAATCAAGGGTTTTTTTAAAGAATCTTGAAAACTGTTAAATGAAAGCTGGTGAAATTTCAAAATATCAAATTCATCAATATAACTCAATCTACGTCACTCAATTTCAATTATCTGAAAATGATGCATTTATTTTAAAGTAACCAGCTTACCTTTGCAACTGATGCAATGAGAGAGGTCATTGAGACTGATGCATACCACTTATGGGATATGAAAATCATTGAATATTTTGTAAGGATTTTCACCTGTTATCTATATCATTTGGTCTGCTTTTAATAAATACGAATGACAAGACAACAGGTAAAAGATAATTACAATGAAAGAGTAATATTTATGTTCTAGCAGTAAGTTTGTCAAATGGCTTTGCTGCCTAACATAAAGTGATTTAAACAATTCAAAAGAGGTAGACAGTTTTGTTTATTTTTGACTGTATTTATAGACTGTTTTCTAAAAAAATGTTTTCAACCTTAAAATCATCAGCTGACTTTTTGAGAGTGTTGGCTAGAATGTATCATAGTGCAGAAAAATTGCACTGATTTCCGCCTTCCAGCCAGATGTCTCCACCAGACTATGGAATCGTTAAATATTTTCTATTGTAGCTAACTTCAAGACTTGAGGTAATTACTTTATCACAGTAGGTGAGGAAAGCTACGTCTGGCACAGAGGTTGAGTCTTGAATTAAGTACAGACTTAATGTTTTATGCATCTTGTAAAGATAAATTAGTTTGCTGCTGGAATTTCTAATTGCAAAAGATTTAGCTCTGAAAAAATGTGGGCTTTTCTTTATATCCTATTCTAACTGATGATTCTGTTTTTTTGTTTTTTTGTTTTTTTTTTTTGTTTTTTTATTTCATCAGATACTCCTATGTGTCTTAGAAATATAATCACAAGGAAAGTACAAAGACACATCCCAGGCTCCTGATTACTATTTGTATCCAAATATATCTAAGTCTTCTACAACATGTTTGATACCTAGTTCTCTATGACAGAATTTCTGTATAAGTCATAAACCAAAGTAAAATAATTTTACTCAGTTTCTTGTGTCTTTTAACTTTTTTTTTCAGAAGTATTTCCTGAATTGCACATTATGCTGCATTCTCTAATTTATTTTCAGTCTTCATACAGTTTTTTTGGCTGTTTTCATGCCTTTCCAAAGAAGCATTTGTGAAACTATATAAATGATGTTTCAAAGAACCATAAGATTTTAATCATTGAAGAAGACTTCAATATTAATTTTGCTGTAAGTTTTATACAAAGACCAATCATCATTCAACAGAGGGTGAGTGGAGAACGGTATAATTACAGAAGTATTTAACTTCTTAAATACAAGTGTTGGAGAACAAATGTGACTAATAATGCTATTAATATGGAATAGCCTTGTCTATTCAGATTTGTGACAACTGGCTGATTTCTCTGCTTTGTCATTATGAATCAGAAAGAAGTAGTGCTTAATTTATATTGATCTGGGTTTCCTTGTAATAATTTAATAGAAAATAATTTTAAATCTTTTAATTCAAATTAATTAAACCAAATTCATTAAAAAATATATTCCCAGATTGAATTGGTCAGATTTCGATGAATTTAGGGAATTAGTGGCACTGAGCTGAGAAACTAAGTGTATTGATTCACAAAAGTCCCAAGACTTCTTCATATTTAAAAGAGTGATCAGAATTCTGGGAGGAAAACAAACAAACAAACAAAAACCAACTTGTAGAAGTGCAGCAAGGGCTTTCCTGATTGAAAAATAACTGTAAATTTACCAGGACTTGGATGGAGAAAGAAAGAAACAAAATACTATTTCGGAAAGAAAAGCCATAAAGTATACATTTTTGTGAAGTAAGTCTGAGTTAGACTACTATAATATAAATTAAACAAAACCAAAAGCGGTTATAATTTTATAAATATCTATGAATTTAGACAAATACAGCTTAAATGAGATGCTTCAGAATACAGTATTCTAACTGCATTAGCACAGCACTGCAACAGATAAATATACTATCTTCTTCTATTTTCTATCAGGCATGTAGTATAAAATAGGTAGGCAACAGCTTGCAGAAATGTGAGCATGTCTGTATGTGAAGGGAAAGATCCAACGTCTGAAGTCAGAAGCACTTGATCATTTCTGTCACATGACTCTGGAAATCTCAGATTTGGAAACAACCCTTACATATATCTGCAAAGTTAGGAACCATGAAAATGAGACGAAGATGTGGGAGAAGAAGCCAAAACACACTCCACATCCAAACTAGTGAAATGCAGGAACGTTCAACTGCCTTAAGTAGTATGGAAGGAAATAAGTATGAATACAGTCTTCCAAATGATGAGTATTTTCAGCAACGTACTGGGCACATTTTAAACTATGCTGCTACTTATATTAATCCATCTCTTTTATATAATAAATAGGAATTTTAGGGCTAAATGGAAAGATGCTTAAATCATAATAAAGCTTATACTTGAGTGCAGGTATGAAGATGTTGGAAAAATATGTCTTTGTTTTTAACCTGTAGAAGTGGGACTGCTACTTCTTATTTAATTGTATCCAAAGCGTAATGAGAATAATTTTCAAAAACTTTGTCTTGATCAGCTATTTAAAAGACATACTCCCTGGATACTGGCCAAACTCAGTATTTATGTTACAGAGATTAATGATTTTAGGTAGTATCTACTGTCATCAACTGATTTGTAAGAGAGTCAGTAGAGTAATGCATAAAAGGTTTCCAGGTAAAGTAAGAGATTAATGTATTCCTGAATTTTTTTTTTCATTGAAGCAATCTTTTATGTAATAAAAATAAATGTAAGAGCTCAAAAAATCTACAAGTACTGCTCATACAGATTACGTTCTTAAAAGACACAGGATCAGAAACTTTCTGCTTAATAGTTAAGTCAAATTTAAATTTATCAGGAGTCTTACCATTGGCTTTATTTATATTAAGGAAAAAGTGTTCAAGAATTGCATTAATTACATGAAATAAATATTCTGATCCTTTCTCAACTGCATTTCCATAACAGTATTATATTGCTGTTAGGTAATATATACAAAACCAAACAAAACAAACACAATTCAGCTTAAACTACAGTATAAAGCTACTGTAGAAAAACAGAAAATTGTCTTGTAAAGAAAAACAAAACATAGTATTTAGTAAGTAACAATAATACTCAGCTATTTTGGATAACTGGAAAAAAAAAGTAAAAAAATAAGAAAACAAAGCAATGTAAAGAGATGCCAACCTTTGCTGGAATAAGCTTTGCATTTCAGAAAAAGGCATATATGTAGTCAGTTAGGAAACTTCTATTTCTCATTTAAAAATAAAATTAAAAAAAATTCCCACCATTAAACCCAGCAATCTGGGACAGTGTGAAGAATTCTGGTAGTGATTCATTACACGAATGGGGATGAAATGAGAAAAAAAATCTTGGTGAGAACATACAGTAATCTCAGTATTTTAAATTATGGCAGATTATTTGCACTTTTCTGCACAGTTGAATATATAAATAATTCTTATTTTTATTACGGTTAAAGTTATCTGTGGGTTGTTTTTTTCCTTGTTTAACTGTGTTGGGACTTTTTGTTGTTGTTGTTGATTTTTAATCATAGAACGAGCAAGCTGGAAAAGACCTCCACGATCATCCAGTTCAACCACTCACCTACCACCAATACTCCCCTCTAAACCATGTCCCTCAGTACAACATCTAAACATTTCTTCAACACCTCCAGGAACGGTGACTCAACCATCTCCCTGGACAGCCTATTCCAGCACCTGACCACTCTTTCAGAGAATAAATTTTTCCTAACATCCAAACTGAACCTCCCCTGGAGCTACTTGAGGCCATTCCCTCTAATCCTATCACTAGTTATGCAGGAGAAGAGGCTGACTTCCACCTCACCAGAACCTCCTTTCAGGTAGTTGTAGGGAGCAATAAGGTCATCCCTGAGCCTCCTCTTCTCCAGACTGAACAATCTCAGAATGTAAGTATTTATGTTCCTTCAGATGTGATTCTCAATTATGGATCCATTGAGACTTGCTCTATGGCTTTATTTCTGGTATTTAATAGTACATAGGCAAAGATAACCTTGACCTAAATGTTCATGTATCCACAAGCCATATATACAAGCAGAAAATGGGTACACCAGTAGATTGCAATGGAAAACCCTTCTGTTCTCTGCTTGGTTTGGTCTTTGTTCTGTGTGGCTTTGGTACAGACCTCTGAGATTCTTGTGTGTCCTTAATACTCTGGCTCTCCCAAGGGACTCCAGGATGCTGAACTGCTGTTATTGGTAAAAATAAAATCTGAGTGAGAAAGGCTTCTGCTGCTTTTGACAGACATTTTTTAGGATGAAAGAGAAGCTTCCACAAGATGCTGTGGAAGACTTGCTGCTTTTTCTATTCATTTTATTATTCATTCCTAGTTCTTCAAGATCAAAAGAATTGTTTATTCACTAGTAAAAACAGAATTAGGTAAACATGAAACTGTGTTCTAAAATGGATGCATTTGTTGTGTACAAAAAAAAATCCTGCTTTCCTAGGGATGGGACGTTCATAATCAATAATACTAGTGTTCGCAAAGTCAAGTAGTTGTATCCACATTGTTTGTCTGAGCTTTAAAACCATGACATTTTTTCTTCTTATTCTTCTTTGGGGAATTAAAACTGATAAATTGTATACTCAGAGACATGCAATGGAAGCTATTGAACATCTCATTTCTTCACATATCTTTTTTTGCTTACAGAAGGACATTTTAAACATAACTTTCATTGCTAAAACTGCCAGTTTTGAACCCATTTCTAAGACATTTGTATTGGCTGGTAGAGCCACTGCTACCACATGTCTAAGGTGGGGTTGAAGGCAAAAATAAGATCCTTTGTACCAACACCATCAGCTAATGTACGTGAATGTTGGCTACCCAACTGGTTTTGGCTTCAAAATAAGGTGCAGAGAAAGAAGGAAAGTTACAGTACTACCATTATGCAAGATGAATGCCAGTGCATAGGAGAGCCAAATACTTCAAGGCAAACTTTGTAAGGTTTCTTGGATTTTTCTTCATAATGTTAGCAAGATGACAGAGGAAATGGGGAAACATTATGTAACTGTGGGTAAAAGAATATTCTGAACTCACGATACCAACAACTTTGGTCCATGAAATCATTGCACAGAGTAACCAGATTTCATGAAATTATTTTCTTTTCATATGTCCTAATTCCTGTATTATTTCTTGCAAACATGGGCTTTTAATTAAAAGAGGCTAAGAAACATAAAACTGTGTAATGATTAGATAGGAGAGCTTGAATACATAAATGTAGAAGACTGAGGGCAAAAGCAAAACTAAAAGGACTAAGAGCTTTCTTAAACTTAGCTTGGGATACAGAATGACTTTAAAGTGCCAGTGGACAATCCCTTATCAACAGTAACAACCAATTATTTCTTCCTACACTAAGGAAAATCAAAGATATTTGATAAAAGGCTAACATAAATTGCTCTGGTAAATAATTACAGATCGCATTTTTGGATAGCGAAAAAGCTACCTGACAACCTACCAGGAACTCCCCATTCCTTTGCTCAGGAGCTGTATTTAAGTTTTTGCTTTTGCGCTTTGCCTAATGTTACAGCTGTGCCCATTCTCAGCCGAGCAGTCCCCTTCATCTGTGAGAAGAGTCTTGATCCAGTGTGTGTCATGCTGTCCAAGGAAGCTCAGCAGCAGCTCTGGCTCCCTGCAATGTCACCATTTCCACTCACATCACAGGGTGCTGAAGGCAACAGAAGGTGAGCAGGGCCATTGGACCCTGCAGGGAAGTCTCACTGTACTTGTGCAAGAGCAAGACAAGCAGAACAGGACCGGTGATGGTTAGCTACTGTGATCAGACAAGAGTCCATTAATCCCCAGGCAAGCATGTGTTAGAGAATTGTGTCTTAGGTGGAGCCAAGAATTTGAGTCAGCAGGTCTGGATCTGTATGGGCATGGTCACACCTACAGCATAGTTCAGGCCGTTAGAGCAGATTAAGAGCAACAGGACAGTCCTCCAAAAAAGTTCTTCTGCCTCACAAACGGTTCTCACATCTGCCTGTTACAACGTTAGACAGGCAGCCTTTCCTCCAGGTGTGAAGGAAGGTGCAGAGCCTGTGGACAAATTCAGGCCCATGACACCAACCTTGGCCTTTCTTCAGAAACCCTGGTAACAAAGCAATGGGGCATATTCCTTTAAGTGGCAATCGATTCAACGCTGAGCACAGACCACAAGAAGGGTACTTAGCACCATTAAGTGCCCGTTAAGTACTTCTGGCCCTTGTTGTATGAAATCTCCAAGAAAAAGTTAGAAGAAAAAATAAATAGGAATGCTATGATTTGGTACAAAAATAATAATGAAAATTCAGTGTTTACAGTAGAAATTAAATATGTCAAGTCAGAAGTTGAATTCTATGATACATTTTCGTGCCTATAGTTATATTTAAAGGTTGGTTCAAAATGATTATAAATCCAGTGTAACTACTGAGAGGTGAAAAAAAACATTTAATATTTATCCTAGTAATGGTGAATAAAACAGCTCTGAAATCAGAGAATAAGTTCAAACCTACATCCACCACCCATGCTGATTTTTTTTTAGATCGTAATTATTTATCTACCTAATGCAAGATAAATTGCATTCACCTTTTCTGTTAGGAATGTAAAAAGACTGCTGTGTTTCTACAGTAAGTTTTCAAACAGCTGCTAATCTTTGCAGATCTTATCATTACAAAACTATTAATTTAAAAACCCATTCATTTACAATTGTTTCGATGTGTTTATTTTACTGTTGGTTAATAACTGTTTTTGCTGTAGTGAAGAGTGTTAATTACTCTCTCCTGAACCTTTTTGTAAGGCGCATAATAGAGATCATTGAATAGTTTAATTACAGATTGTTGTTGCAGGCATAAATGCTGTTCATTTCAGAAGTGCTACATGACCCATAAGTTTAACTCAGTGCAGTGTTTAGATAGCAAGATCAAATACTTAATTTATTGTGGCAATGAAATTCGTCTTTTTAGAGCCAAGAGCTGTATTTTCGTGTTAGCAAAGGCAAAAAAAAAAACAACAACAAAAAAAACCCACAAAAAAAACAAACAAAAAAACCAACCAACCGATTAAAAAAAAAAAAAACTAGCCTATTTTTGTTAATAGTCATAAAATCCATATAATCATTAAATCCATAATGAGTCTTACCACCTTGCGTCTAGGTCATGGCAACCCCCATTATCAATACAAACTGGGTACCCTGAGTCCTTTTTGGGAGAGCTGTGCTCTATATACAAACAGAGCTAATACAAATGACTCCTGGTTTCACCCTTCAGCATTTCTGTACAGCTGGGCACTGTCTAAAGTAAGGATTGCTTACTGAACAGGAATAAGAAGCTGGATCTGCATATGAATGAACATTTACCAGCAGTGTCAGAAGATTCTTAAGAGAACAGCAATTAATGTAACAACTAGTTAGGCAATAAATTATGCAGTTCAGAAGAAAATATTAAAAGCAGCAATGATTCAAACCAGAAAATCTTTGTGACTTACTACTTACATGATAATTTCATGCCCATGATAAGTTCATTTACTTAGTTGCAGTAAGAAGTGTATAACTGCAGATAAAAAAGCCAAGCCAAATTAAATAAATAATGGAGGCACCTGAAATCAAAAGTAAACACTGGAGAGAACTGAAATTTTGAATGAATACTGTGAATGAAATAATGTATTATAATCATTATTAATTATGAAATATGATTTCAAACGGTGAAGCCAAAATGCTTGAACTTTGCTAGAATTATACCATAGATAATGGAATAAGCTTCATAGTCTTAAAATTAGATGTAACACTTAAATGAGAAAAGGCCTTCCAGGTCTCAGGCCTTACCTTAATAGGGGATAGGGCTATCCTGAAGACACAGGTATACATGTATAACTGTCTAATGGTAATGATGCATAAATGTTGTGGACCACATGTTAGAGTACCTCTGCTGTCACAGGAGGGAGTGGAATATCAGATGGTTTCCAATATAAATGTATTTTATGCTTCACTAAATTGGTTTAACCAATCAGCTAAAACTTTGAATATCAAGGCATGGGTTGGATAATGTTAATATGTAAGTGTGTGTATATATATATTCTATACAGTATAGTAGTATATACTGTATCTATGTATGTATGTACCTATATATATGTAGACTATAATTATGTATATGTGTTAAACTGCCTGCATTTCATTTATCCAGCAAAGCAGTGAATTTTTGGTACTGAGAAGGGAAAGGTATAAAGGTATAAAATATTATAATGATGATGTTATGCACAATAGTTCAGTTAATATTACAGAGCAGTGTCACTGACATTTGATTAAGAGCAATGGCAGCAGGCCCAGTAGCATCCTGAAAAGAAAAGGAACATAACCTACATTACATAGACTATTTCCTAGAAATAGTATATCACCATAGAGAAAGTGGTGTATTGACAACCACATCACAGATTAACATCATTACTGTCCCCAAGCACTACTTAATTCTCCCCTAAACTCCTTGGCATCATCTCTGAGTGAGGAAGACATGAACACCTAATTTTATAGCCTCACATCAAACTCATCCTGATGCTATTCTTCTGTGACTCACAAATTCTGCCAATGCCATCTCAGCTTTTCCTCAACACTGACAAAAAGGAGAGAGAGCAGGGATTTCATAGATGAGGGTATGAAGAAACCTCACCCCTTACTAACATTGTTATGTAAGAAAAATCCCCTATGTAGGGACATTTGTGCTGACAGAGGAGAGTCTTTGTCAACTTAGTTTGCACCTTTCAGAAGACTACAGCAGAAGTGATTTCTGCTACCATACTTTGCATAAACACTAAGGGTTCTACTCTAAAACACTTGGAATAACAGAAATGATCATGAAGACATCAGTTTACATTTTGCTGATGCCCAGATGTGATGTGATGATTGGATCACATTTGATGTAATTCTGTGGATTTGTGTTCCTGAGTCCTGAGTTTTCATGATGCTGTGGGTGCTGACAAGCCTCACACAGCTAAGGCAACATGCATGAAATTAGAGGTCTTAAGAATCAATAGGGGGAAGTAATGCATCGTAAATCTCTTTATTTTTCAAGGTTTTCTTGATATTCTTAATCTGCTATTTGTTTGTATCCTGGCAGTTTATATATAATTGGCTCTATTTAAAAAGCCAGGAAAATTGAAAGGAAGCAAGGTAACTTAAAGTATCTACAACACATTCACGAAGCTCATTAAAAGCTGTTTATTGAAGGTGAAACTATTATTTTTATATCATTTATTTATTCACTGAGAAAATAATATAATAGCCCTCATCTAAGCAGTGAACTGGCTTATAAAGACATAATAGATCCTCAGCAGTATCTAAAATATATTCAACTTTGATTGCTTCCAGGACTTTGGGTTATCACCTTCAGCACCTTTGTTTATTTGTGATGAAAATATGCCACCCCAAATACTCGCAGATGTTCCTTCCTGTATTTCTAGCTTGTATCTTAAATTCTGTAATCAATTATTTTTTACCAAAATAAAAATTCTTATGGGACTCAATATTTCTGCTTGTCAGACATAACTAGAAATTATGACTGGCAATCATTCACTGAAGATAAACCACATTACTATTTGCCTGTAGTAATCAATTTGAAGGCAACTGTTCCAATAAATTGATTCGCTTCAGTACTTCACACTGTACATGTAAGCATCTGAACATCTGCACCTTTCCCAAAATGACACGACTGAAATGCCCATTAAGAGACAAAGATAATTCCTTTCTCCCCATCTCATACTTTCTAGTATATGCCTCTCTGACTCATTTGTCTCTGGATGGTTCTCCACGACTTTTCTTTTTCTCAGTGCAAATTTGAAAATGAATTTGAGGACAGTGATTCTTCTAAATATTCTGCTTACATTTGTGTCAAAATACTTTTATTTAACTGACTGAAATGAGATCTGTTCTAACACAACTTTAACTGCATACTTAAGAATCTCAAGTGCCTAAATCATCTTAAAACAGATGATCTTCTTCAAAGAAAACCACACAAAAATTCCCACACAAAATCAGCACATTTTGATTTTGAAGCTCTTAATATGCTATATTATTTCTCTTATGTTAATACATACCAGCATATGCAGGCGTCTTGAAGGCATCTCCTCTGGAGACAGATCAGGATGAAAACATTGAGATGTCTGGTAACTCCTCTCTTACTGCAGCTGCTAGTAGAGACCAATAAAAGTTCTAGGAAGAAACGATCCTAGAAAACAAGCATTAGTCAGTCCAGAACTGAAGACCCCTTTTGTGCACAACAGTGGCTATCCTAGCAGGGCATAACTTACTTAAGTAAAGTACACTGAATAAAGTCAGTAAAGAAACTCATAGGAAGGTGCCAGTACTTCAAGGCAATTTGTGTAGCTTGTGGTTAATATGTGATTGACATTCAACACTTAAAACTATTATCATCTTTTTCAGCATGAAGTCGTTTTGTTGAAGACATAAGACTATGCACCTCTTTGTAATATCTAATCTCTCAACAATTCAAACATTTTCCAGATCTATCCATGTAAGAGAACTAATTATATCACTGCCTGTGCACATACATGCATGCCCACATATGAATGAAAATTACAAATACCTTGTAAATGAGAATTTTGTGACTCTCTTATTCAGGAGTCACTATCTTGAAACCACACATTCACTTCATTTTCGTCAGTGAAGTTATAATCAATATAAAGCATGTAAAGCTGCTGGTGACAGTGGGGATTGTCTATCAGCATCATTTTCCGTTTTTATGCTTTCTATCTTCTACTATTAACTTTCAAAATAACTTGTTTGTTGTAGAAGGTTCTTGAGGAAGGTTTAAATAGTACTAAAGTGCACATATTTAAGAGAAATGCATTTTCATGGAGAATTAGCAGCACACTAATTTTTCAAGTTCTGGGCTATGTTGCTTAGAAGAGATGAGAGGAGGATTTAGATCACATACCAGTCCTCAAAATTGGCTGTTATTGCTAGATAGAAAAAGTAAACACCTGTGAAACAGATCTATGCGCAGATGTAAATCAGACTACATATGAATTTTGCTGTTATGATAGGTCTCAAAGGGGATCCATTAGAATTTAATTAAGAAACAGCTTGATCTAAATTTTCTTCTTTAATTTACTTGCTTATGTTTTTCACACATACTGGATAGGAAAAAAAAGTTATAACTGAATTTTAGAAGCAGTAACAGTCTCTCTTAGACCATTTCACTTTTATGCAGATTTCTGTTTATTTTTCTCTTGCACATGTTGCTTACAAGGCTGTACTTTGACTACTAGGTCTTTCTGGGAGTTTATTAAAAAAGAAAAAAAGTGCATTACCACTAGGTCATTCCTCACCTCAAGCCTTGTATTACACAGTAAATAATAGTAAATTATATATTCTGGGCTCCTGAGCTCAAAAAAAGGCAAGGAACTACTGGAGAGAGTCCACTGGAGGGCTACAAAGTTGATTAGAGGCCTGGAGCATTGCCGGTATGAGGAAAGGCTGAGAGACCTGGGACTGAGCCTGGAGATTAGAAGAATGAGTGGGGATCTTGTCAGTGCTTATAAATATCTGAAGGGTGGAAGTTAAGTGGATGGGGTCAGGCTCTTTTCAGTGATGCCCAATGACAGGTCAAGGGGCAATGAACACAAACTGGAACACAGGAAGTTCCATGTGAACATGAAAAACTAATTTACATTGAGGGTTACAGAGCACTGGAACAAGCTGTCCCTGGAGTTTGTGGAGTCTTGTTCTCCGGAGATGCTCAGAAGCCACCTGGATGCTTTCCTGTGTAACCTATTCTAGGTAACTGCTTTAGCAGGGAAGTTGTACTGAATGATTTCCAGAGGTCCCTTTCAACCCCTAGGATTCTGTGTTTCTGTGACATGGAGATTTCCTGGAATGACTAAGGATTAAAAAAATAGAAGTTAAATGCATTTGATGGTCTAAACAATGTTCAAAGTGAATGACAAGCAGTATTTGAAGATAAATGAAACAATTCTGAAATTGAAATGTTGTCCAGAAGTTTTAGAAGTGCGATCTTTCTTTCACTCATTTATCTTTTGTGGCCTCTTAAGAAAGCAGGACCTCCGTGCCTTCAAGGCAGGGTGTTGAAAACTGGCTGTAATTATTGGTGACAAGTGTTATTTGCTTTACCTTGTCCTGAAAAATTTGAACTGTATCTTGTAATTAAAGGTACTGAATAGTAATTAACTTCTATCTTGACAGCTGGTGTTAAACCCTAAATCAATGCACCTCAAGAAAGGAGTTTAACTTGCCAACAAAATACTAACTCACTCTGAAACAAAACCCATTCTGCAAAGACAATAGTCAACTGTCAACATCTGCTGTAGTCGCTTCTTTTAAACTTTGCAGATTGAATTTTCTTTCAGAGTTAGTTTAATATTTATGCACATCAGACGTGATATTACAAAAGATAAATCCAAGAACAATAAATTTTGAAGACAGTTTAGGTTATGAGGTTAAGGGAAATGACTGAGACACACTTCTGTGCTGGACATAGCCCCAGCACAACTTCTGGTCTGACACTGCTGATTTGTCAGAGTTACAGAGCTAGCAGGTTTCCTAGATGGAAATGTTGAGTTTTATGTACAAACTTATAAAGTCAACACAATAATAGACCCTACAGTTTGAAGAAGATTAAGCTCATCAAATATATACAAAAAAAAAAAAACCCAACACACCCTCTAAACCCAGTCTGTTACAAACAGGAAATTTGAATTGAGTTGGGGGGCAGTTAACATTGATGTTCTGTAGGTTGAGTGCTCGAGACCAGCGGGTAGGTGGCTGACCAGCAACTGTGATATCTCCTGGGCATTCAATTAATCCTGCCTGCTTCATCATTTTCCGGTTCTTATTTAAGCTGCCATAAAAATCTGAACTTTCCATTAGTGTTGTAGAAGATAGTAATAATAGAAGATTTATTTCCTCAATTTAATATGCTGTATTACTTTCTATATTCTGCCCGTTATTAGAGTGTAGGTAGGTCATCCAATCAGTTATCACTCAAGCACCCATAACAATTGCAGAGAAGCATGTTCAACTAACAGTCTGTTTCTAGGGAATGAAATAATTCAGTGTACTCTTAACTAGGGGTAATACAACACAAGCAGATCAATGTGACTTAGTGTTGTACAAGACAGTAAACTCTGTCCTTTACATTACAACAGAATAACTTTAATAGGCACATTAAAGACAAAAAAATATTTGTTAAATTCATCATGTTTTGTAATTCCAAGGACAAGTTAAATCCTAAGCTTAGACCTTACTTTCTGAGTCTGAAAGATTTTTCAAATGTCTACCTTTGATTAAAGAAATATATGTAAAGAAGGGAGAACAACAGTTTACCATGTTCACTTCTAACGCACAAAACTGCAAAGACTGTTCTAAAGATCTGTACCAAGGACAGCCACTTCAGTAATGCCTACCAGGCCACGTACATATTTGGAACTCATAGTTTTTCAGTCAGGTATATATATCAATGAAGTCACAAGCATGAGAGCTCTCAGCAGTCCTGTTATGAGATGCTGCACTGAAATCTGAGCTTCTTTCACCTGTGTATAGGCCCTGAATTAAGTAGAGGACATAGTTAGTGCCATAATTTTTCACTGGGAAAAATTAGTTCTACAGTTCACTCTCCTTGTAGCTAATCCTCTTGATTTGTGTGTGAAGGACACCATTACATGTTGTAGTAGTCTGGTAGTTTGTCTTGTTTTGCTCTGATCCATACTTTCTTCCCAGGATGGGCTGTTGTGATCTGCCTTCAGTCAGAGATACAGACTCACTGAAAGAAAAAACAGGCTTTAGAGTCACAGATTGATGGGACTGTTTTACTTGAAAGGGATCTCTGGAGGTCATCTTGTCCAAAATTACACTCAAAGAAGGACCACATTTTCTCGAGTCATTGCACTACAACTTTTACGTTGTCTCTCCCAAATGATTATATAGCAGCTTCCATAATGGAATGATGATATTGATGTATCCATATGCTAGGCTAATTTACCTGCTGGAGAGTAGGGGTAGAAATAAGAATAATTAAATTCTCCAACCAACTTAAAAATGTTTGTAAAATATGTTGTTGAAACTAGAGAGTTAGAATTAAGATATCTTGGGCCTCAGCTACCAAGATATTATTCTATTTAATAGTCTACATGGGAGAGCTAGCGTTAAAGCAAGCACTTTGACTGATATTTTACTTCATAGGGCCTATAGATCTTATTATTTTCTCTTTTACAGTTTTATTCCACATTTAATTCTCTATTTATCAGATCCTGTATTTCCATATTCTATAGGCTAGAACAAAACAGCTACAGTATTTTAATTTTGAGTGCTCCCTTCATTATCCTTTCTCACGACCCTCATACCTGCTTTAGAAGCCAAAGTGAAGTGTAAGTGGGAAAGGGAAAATCCTGTTTGCAAGGGTGGCAAGAGCAAGGTTAAGAATGCCTAATATAACTGCCAATCAAGTTGCAAAGTATGAGTGATTTCTAAGACACTTAAATCACAATTTATCCTGGAATGAATTATTCTAAAATCAGGTGGAGAGCTGATTAAGCGAACTTTGATTAACAGAAACTATATGTTAACCAGAGATCCATGAAGACTTCACAAAGATATTCCCTTGGGCTGTAGTGACTTTACTCTTATGTAGATCCTAGTATTTGTAGAGGCAGAACTTAAATTTTCACAAGTGATTCTTGTACTTTACATGACTTCTGAATACAATATGCCCAATCATTCCTTCTTCAGTGCTGTGCAGAAATTACTGACCTTCAGATAAGCTTTAGAAATTCAAAGCATCAAAACTGAGAACTTTTCTCTACGAAGTTCCTACTAAGCCAGTGTAAAGAATATTAAAGGAACTACAGTGAAAAATACATTTCTTTATGGAATAGACATTAAAAAAAAACAAAACAGAATCATTTAGAACATACACGTGAATAAATACATTTTGACGGGTGCATTATTTATTTTTCAGTTAAGCTTTCTTAATGTCTTTCATATCTGTCCATATACATGCATACTTTCATAGGCAGTTGAGCATCAGGCTTCAGTGGGGAGAAAAAATATTAGTAGAAGTTCTGAGGACAATATTGCTTGGATTTGTTTTAAATGTTATTACTGGCCAACATCAAACCATAGACTACTGCTTAAGAACCTGTAGAGCAATCTCTAATAATCTTTGCGTCCCTCCTGCCTTCCAAGAGGAATAGCCTACAAGGCAGCTTGGACCAATGTTGGTCTCATTTTCGGTGTTCCAGTCCAAGTGGATTATTTTTATATTTACAGTGTGCTTGGACAAATCTCACCTGATTTCACAGCTCTTCTCCAAACATGATTGAAATATCTGTAAGTCTTAAGAACATCAGCATAATTTTCCTCTAGGGAGGAGAATGTCAGCAGTGGGCACATAGAGTACTAATTCAAAAACCAGGAAGAATCAATACCTAAAAATATCAAATCCTATAAATTTAAACCAACCTGAGGAAATACTACAATGAAGCTATATGGCAATTAAAAGGCAAAGGGAGAGAAAAGAGAAAAGACAAATTATATAATTTTAAATGGCTGATAGGCTTTTTTTTTTTTTTTTAAATTGGGTCATTGAATTAAATGTGCACTCAACAGCAGTAAAAAATCAGCTGCTGACTATGGCCATCTGCTACAAAACAGCTGCAGGTACTTGCTCTATAAGCTTTTGTGGTGCATATAAAGTGATGACTAACATAATGAATAAAATAATATAGATTCCTCTCAGTTACACAGTAAATTTAAATGAGAATTGATTAATTTTCTATTTAAGAAATTTCTTTTTAATAATAATGGAAACAACCATTTTTCTAATCAATCTGTTAGACGCAAGATCTTGTTAAGGAGAAATGTCATGAGCTACAAATAGTGACTTGGAGGGAAAGTAATTAAGATGTTTAATGCAAAGTAATTGGAAAGGTCTCAATGTATAATGCTTTGTAGTCTCAGGTCTGTAATCAACTATATCTCAATTTAGATGGTTTTCACATTACAAAACAACATTTTTTTTTCTGCAAATACAATACTTCTATAAAAAGTTTAGATTATTTTTTAATTTTAGTACTACTATAATATTTTGTCTTCTCATGAATGTCATATAATCTGTATTCAAGTCATATGGCCTTGGCAGCCAACAGCTGCACAGAAGTTACACAAACAACAGTCACTGTAGGGAAATTAAATGTAGTATCCTCAAATTTTAAATATCTGTTGTGTGTTTCTCCTTTATAGTGAAAGCAAGACTATTCCTAGTGTGGACAAGTTGCAATACAGACTTAGGCAGCTATATTTAGGATTTTATTTGTAAATTGGCATCTAAAATGCCACTGTATTTGTGGGGAGCTTTTTGACTTGATTCAGATGCCCACCTAAAGACATCAGTGCCTTTTTAGATTTCACTCATTGACAAACCTTACAGATCTATGGAACTCCCATAAATACTTCTGGAGGAGTATGGACAGAATAGAATTACATACTGATATTTCAGATAGTGCCATTCACTGTTGTTTTATCCACTACTCTGTAGCTAAGAGAGAGTTTAGAGTGTTATGCACCTGACGACATACCAGCTGTCATTTGACTGTAATGGAAAGGTAGGCATTCAGATGATTATCAAATTTGGAGAGATTAGGGTATTATATGTATATGGTGCCAAATACTATTCTGGGTGCTCAGACATTTCAGGGCTAATTTATATGAAATCTTTGGAAAGCCCATGCCCTTTGTAAAAACCATCTGGAGATCAGATGGAATATCTCAAAGCAGTACAAAAGGTTTTTGAGATCTATTTTTGGTCAACAGAACTCAACCTGAGGAGTTTGAATTTTGTGCCTACATCTCTAAAAATTAGACTTCAGAAAAATAATTAATATTCTGCTACATCAAATAGAATGCATTCTTAGTGTATTAATATGAATGGACCTTCTTTATCAGTGATTTTCTTAGTGATTATATGGGATTATTTTTGATGGGAAATAAAAAGAAAAGAATTTAGTTAATTTAGGCATATCAAAATGTTCTTCCATAGCTGCGTGGCTATAAAATAATTTAATAAATGTAATTTTATAAGCAATCAGAGTCATTTAAAATTAAGTGAAATATTCATGTAGATAAATTGAAAAAAGCAAACTTCATTAAAAAAGCATTTGAATTAAAACATTTTTTATTTTTTTTCCTCAAATGTTGATTGAATACTGATATGTATATTGAATATATATATCTACTATTTCATTAACTTGAAAAATCATTATGTTAAGGACAGTGACACAGTGTGTTGATCAGTTGAGCCTATGTAAGCTGATAGAAACTTAGAGGAAGATAGATGAGGGTTATGCTTGCCTTCCAAAGATTATACAAATGCATTTCAAGATTGATTCTCATCTGTACTACATTGTTGTAGCTCAGGTCTCTCTCTATGTAAAATCATTATAAGGATGTGAGGCATGGGAATGTTGCAGGGGTATTCTGGTACTCACAAAGCATTTCACTTTGCTGAACGATACTTCACGACTGCACCAGAGTGAATGCATTATGCCTGGATCCTACCAAACTCTATATCTTGACAAACACCTTCAAAGTAAACTCAGTTATACTGCCTAGGTAACATCATCTTGTATCATCTGTCTGGAGATATCTTGTATAATAATAAAGCAGGGCCACCAAGAGCTAGTTGCCAAAGAATTGTTAAGCAAAGTTACAAGCAGGAAAAAAAAAAAAAAGCTTATAATCACTTATAAATTACTTATAAATACTTCTACTACAAGAGAGTTTTTTGCTTGGAAAATTCCATAGGACCTTTTTGTCAAGACTTTTCTCATTTTTTTTCCTTACATTTTAACATTGATTGTGCTGCAATGAGTATCACATTTTGTAGAATTAACAAATCAGAATTTTTCTGAGGAGAAACAAGAAAATCTCTTTTTTTTTTTTTTTTTTTTTTCTACCCTGGAATATCAGTTCAACTCTCTGAGTTATATTTAAGTTTTC
Organism: Numida meleagris; assembly: GCF_002078875.1. NCBI lineage: Eukaryota > Metazoa > Chordata > Aves > Galliformes > Numididae > Numida > Numida meleagris. Next base: position 145,067,906 of record NC_034409.1, read on the forward strand.
TCAGCATTTCTGCTGCTTTCCAAATCTTCTCTGGTATCAGAAATATGTTTTCAATGGGAAAAAAAAGTCAAAATACAATGATACAAGAGCACATTAAAAAAAATAAGTCCTGAAACATAAGGCCAAACCCTGGCAATATTCACTTTTGTTTTCAGCCTAACTTTTCACTCTTTTTTCAATGTTTTAATCAATTCATCTTTATAATGAGTTCCTTGGGGATTCTAACAGTGAATATTCCCCCATCTCATGATATTTCTTTCCTACAAGTTAAAATAGAGGCAAAACCTCATTTCATAATATATTAAGAGTCCAGGATGAAATAATTATTAGTTTCCAGTCATCTATGAATTCACCTAAATGTCAGTCTTTCTGCTTGCCCTGTTTACTTCAATATAAAAGTACAACAGTTTTGAATGAAGTCAGCCAGAAAAATTGCAGATTCACAGCTGCAGAAATAGACCTCTAGAACAGGTGTTATATGATATGAAAGACTTAGGACTTTAAAAGCCCTTAGCACCTTCAAGGAAATCATTAACATCTTAGGATCAAGCTATAAAGAACATCTTTTAATGCAACCAGTGTCCATCAAACCTCAAGAGAAAATGTTGTAAACTGTATGTATGTGTGCATGTATATTTGTGTGCATGAAAATGGACAGTGTACATTAAGGATGTAACAGAATGCTGTTTTTGTCCCTTGCTTTATCAGAGAACTTCTAGCAAAATGTAGACTAACTGCTAAAGATTCACAGCAGCTAGTACTACTTGGAATACTTTATCTGAGTAGAAGGGCCAAATCAAAAAAGCTCTTGGAGCATTCAGATCTGAGGCTGTTTCTCAACAGTGGTCTGCAAGATATCTGCAAGTGGTTCATGAAATAATATCTGTTTACATACAGGCTAAGAATCAACCAAAGCAGGAAAGTAGAAAAACAGTAACTAAACATTCCATAGTTAAGGTTTTTTTTATTTGCTTGTTTTTTATGTTTTAGATGAAAACAATTCTGCATAAGGTAATAATTGTATTTTTAGAAACATAGATTGCTTTGTGGTTGAAAAAGGCTGCGGATGAGAGGTGCTGTTCTAGGAAGTATAGCGCAGTGTCTCTGTAGTGTCATCTTTTTGTCTCCTACCATATTTCTCTTAATAGAAATACATCCTAGTATTGTTGTATTTTGAATTCTATGAAATATAGTTTTATAGGAAAAATATAGTATTTCTGTACCGTTTTTACATATTCAGTTTATGAGAAGGTTCGGATTTGCATGATAACCACAGTTGAAAGAATAGCAACTCCTAGACAGTTTTATGTCTCTGCCAGAGTTATATACCTTTTCTAGTGAATTTAAAAAAAAATGTATATCCAACAAATGAGCAAGGAAAATAAATGCCAAATGTGTGTAACTGTTTAAACTACCTGAGAAAAAAACAGGTGAAAGTATGTTATACAGTATCTTTCCTTTTATTTTGTCTGACACAAAGAGAGAAAAATACAGTCAATCAGAATGCATACGTTGACAGCGGACAAGGAAATAAGCTTGTCATGGTTTTGTGATTTCTTTTGTTGTAGGTATTCCACATCATAACATCATGTAAAGCACTGGCAGTTAAAGAGTTAATGTCCTGTTTTCCACGGACTGCCTTTTTTGGGTGCTTGGTTCTCTGAGGGGGAGGAGAGGAGCTGCACTCCCTGGGGGTCTTTGTGTCTGGAGGGGCTGGTGAACCCACCTGGCGGACCAAGAGTTCTCTCTTCGTATGCTGCGGAGAAGCACGTGGTCCCTCTGCAGCTTACGAAGTAAGAATCTCAGCTCGGAACTCTCTCTGTTTTGATCTGCTGGCCTCAATTTCGATATTATATTTAGTAAAATAATGTTCCTCCTCAGATTGTTGCTGCTGTTTTGTTTTAGATCCGTCTATGAGTTCCCTACCTTTCTTCTTTTCTATTTGTTTTCCCCAGGGCATGGGTCCGCGGGTCCCCTGCCACATTACCCACTGCACTGGTCTGAGCCGGCCCCTAAACCGCCAACACTTTTTTTTCCTCCTTTATATCTTTTCCAGGCCTGTGGGCCTGCTGTCCCCCTGTCACGGGCACAGATCCATAGATAATGCCGTGACAAAGCTGAACAATACCAAGGAAACTGTATCTGGAGTTTTTTATGTGATACATTACATCCTATTCCCCAGCCCTCTTTGACCTTGTGAATCAATGTCTTGCAGAATATTGACTGAAATTACTTTATAGAACTTATGAGTGCTGAGCTAAGAGGAGAATGAAATGAATTGCATGATGATAACAAAAATTACAACTCTCATAAATTATTCTCTCTGTAGGACTGAGCCATACAGGACACAAGTTTCAAGCCTGAAGAATCTATAAATAGTCTCAGACCACTTATTTGTCTGTCTTCAGAGCATTGGTATCCTAGTGTCTGGGAAACCCAGGTGGGAATCAGTCCTTTACATGATTGCTGGTGATTTAAAATCAGCAACCCTTCAATGTAAAACACAATGTAAAACAAGGACCATATTTCAGAGCTCCACAGCCTGATGGAGTGCTTTGACCACTAGACTGTAAAGTCAAGATCCCTCTTATCTTGTAAATTCCTCTAGCTGTGAGGTAGTTGAGTGCTGAGTTTTCAACACAAAACTCTTCTGTATGCCCACCTTTCCACTCTTCCTTCTACACAACCTTTCAAATGGATGGTGGGATGGATGAGTGAGGAATTTACCTATGGAGATTCTATCAAAAGAACACAAGAAATGTCCTCCCAAGTCGAGCAATAATTCATTTCACTCATTGTTTGTCTCCAACAGGAGGAGTTGACATTCAAGAAGACAGTAAAAACTAAGCTGTTTCATGCAACCAGTGGACTCCTTCATACTACTCTCGGAACTCACTTTTGTACTAGACATACTGGAGGGCACATCCTTACCTAAATGCTCCTTTTGTCTAACAAGACATAAGGTGTCATGGTTTTGTGATTTTTTGTTGTCGGTAATCCACATCATAACATCATGTAAAGCACTGGCAGTTAAAGAGTTAATATCCTGGTTTCTGCAGAGTGCCATTTTTGGGTGCTTGGTTCTCTGAGGGGGAGGGGAGGAGCTGCACTCCCTGGGGGTCTTTGTGTCTGGAGGGGGCTATTGAAGCTGCCTGGCAGACTCAGAGTTCTCTCTTTCTATGCGGTGGAGAAGCACGTGGTCCCTCTGCAGCTTACGGAGTAAGAATCTCAGCTTGGAACTCTCTCTGTTTTGATTTATTGGCCTCAATTTCAATATATTATTTAGTAAATTAATGTTCCTCCTCAGATTGTTGCTGCTGTTTTATTTTAGACCCATCTACGGTTTCCCTACCTTTCTCCTTTTCCCTTTGTTTTCCCCAGGGCGTGGGTCTGCAGGTCCCCTAATGCCTTTAGCCACTGGACCGGTCCGAGCCGGCCCCTAAACCGCTGACCCTTTTTTCTCCTCTCTCTTTTCCCGGCCGGTGGGCCTGCCCTCCCCCTGTCATGGACACAGATCCACAGATAAGGCTGTGACATAAGGTTAAGAAGAAGGTTGTGTTTAATGTGAGGAATAGAGAAAAGTGAACAGTAAATTTAGGCTTGTTTGCGTAAATTAAACAGAAGTCATATGCTCCTTCTGCAGCCCTTTGAAATCATTTGCAGGATATCAAAAGCAGTTATAGTATAATGAAACTAGTTGAAATAGTGAGAGCTGTACCTTTTTTTTTAAACATGTTATAAAGTGGACACATATATTGTGACATTATCATTATCATGTTGGGATTTGTTCCATTGCAGCATTAATTTCATTAACTGGTACTGCCAGCATAGTTATCCACACACAGTCAGACTTGCAGAGAGGGTAGCAGCTCTAACAGAATGTGACATTTCTTCAGGCTGTTTGGTAGATCTTGCTCTGTGAAGACACTTGGAAGTATCAGCTTTTAATAGGGAATGTTGCATCACTGACAAATCAAGAATGCATTTAACTGGTAAGAAAGTGTCATTGAGTCAATTCTGAAGACAAACACCTCAAAGGCAGGGCAGCTTTGTGAGCAACATGACTTCTTCTGCTTATCAAGTCCCTTGTCTCAGACTGACCTTCCAGTTCTTCAACAAGTTAGTTTACTTCGAGTAGATTTTCAAGAACATTTCTTTGTCATTGCAGACATTAACTGTGCATATTGTTAAGCATTTACACCTTTATTGCTCACGGTCAAAAATTTCCTTACTCGGTTAGGGCTAACATGTAAAACAAATACAAATAGTGTTGAAAAAATGGTCTTCTGATCCCATTTTGGAAATTAGAAACTAGCAAGTTGCAAATATGTGTAAAGTAAAAGTGTATCTGGAGTCCTCAGTGCAGGAGAGACATGGACCTGTTGGAGTGTGTTCAGAGGAGGGCCACAAAAATGATCCTAGGCATGGAACACCTCTTCTACTAGGATAGGCTAAAAGAGCTGGGGCTGTTCAGCCTGGAGAAGAGAAGGCTCCGAGGTGACCTGATAGCAGCCTTTCAGTATCTAAAGGGGATCTATAAGAAGGAAGGGGACTGACTCTATCAGTGTGTGGTGATAGAACAAGGAGAAATGGCTTCAAGCTCAAAGAGGGTAGATTTTTGTTGGATATAAGGAAAAAATCTTTTACAGTCAGTGGTGAGGCATTGCAGCAGGTTGCTCAGAGATGTGGTTGGTGCCCCATCCCTGGAGACTTTCAAGGCAAGGCTGGATCAGGCCCTGGGCAACCTGATCTAGCTGTGGTGTGCCTGTTCATTGCAGGGAAGTTGGACTAGATGAGGTCCCTTCCAACCCTAAGGATTCTATGATCTTACGATTCTATATATTCATATCTATTATTTTGGTTCAGAGCAATCACTAAGTTCAGTGAAAAAGCCCTGTGTATACAGGTTTTTTTAGTCCATAATTCACTGGATCTCTTCAAACAGTTCAGGAAAAATATGAATAATTCTTCAAAAAATAGACTTTTGTTTTTCTTATTGCTGCTGCTGTTCCCACTTCATCTAACCCTTCATACCTGAAGACTGAGAAGAATGAAAATAATGATTTTCCTTATCACATTTTTCAACAGCTTAGATAGAATACTGAGAACATAAGTACAAATGCCCCAGAAAATGTAGTATAATAGAAAATATTATATGTATCAGAATGTATAGTGTATTGCATACATTCTTCTCATACCTCAAAGAAAGATACTCAACCAGCTATATTTAGACTTTCTTTAACTGTATGACATTATATGGCCAGTCTCTGCAAGTATATTACTCTCATGAGTGATCCAGATAACCCTGGGGATGGTGTTGTAATTTTTTAATTGTGCTGGCTATAAATGCTTTACTGAGGCAGTATATGTGTGTCTGGATCTGTATTTGAAATACATATATATCCAAGAAGAAGGAAGGCATATATGTAGAATTAGATTTAGACAAAACTTTAAAAATATATTCTACTAGCTTTAAGGATAAACTGAAAACAAGTTTCTATAGTGTATGCAGTATATGTGTTCTACTTTGCTATGTCTGAAATATGAATATTAGTCTCTGATCAGTAGCAAGCATAAAGATAAGCATTTTAAAAATCATAAACATTTTAAAATCTCCCAATATTAGTTTCAGATACTCAAAAGGATAATATGATTTAGGAACTATGAAACATAACACTAATGTCTAAACACAAAAATGCCGTTTTTTTCCAATTATTTGATTTAGTGGAAATATTTCTACTGTTTTTCTATGTATAAACACCAAAGAAAGGTCCAACAGCTGTTTTCGTTGTGCATTAAAATTTTGCATATAATTATATCAAATGATGTATAAACTAGTATATTGAGGGTAAAACTTGTGAAGAGTTTAGCTTTCACATTGCTTGCTTTTTGAATAATGCATAAAATATATAGTGCACTATTTTTTTTTCTTCTTAATTCTTATTCCTATTATTTTATAAAGGATAATGCTGTGAAATCATTGGCTTTGCATGTTCTACTCATCAAAACCTGTGACTTGCAGCTCTTAAAAACAAGAAATCAGCTGAAACATTCTTGTAACTGATATGATATGAATGGAAGTAGGTCATTTTTTTGCAAATTCCTGTGTTCATTTTGTATTTGACAAAGAAGAGGGGAGTTTTCTGTTTGACAAGCAAAATTCAAAAGAAATTGCATATTTGATTGTGAAGATATGGTTACATATGATCAATAAATAATTTCAGCTTGCAAGGTCACTAAATGCAGCATTCAGTCACCTAAATATAGACATGCAGGACACTCACCTGCCATTGTCCTCTGTCAGACCTGCAAACTCCATTCTACTATCTTAATAAACACTAAAGAATCTACAGTGACATTAGTTTCCCATTTTAAAGAAAAAAGAAAAAAATATTCTTTCTGAAAAGAAAATTGGAAAGAACCATGGAATTCATGACAAATATATCTTAACGAAAATGCAAGAAAGGAAAACAGCTGTAAAGATTAATCAAAACATTCTGCGACAGTTATTTCTAAAACATTTCAACTCAGTTTTGTCTTTTATTTTTCATTTTATAGATGCATTTATATTCTACTATTAAAAGTCTTTTTCTTCTGAAGAATAGAATTTTAAAAAATAATAAAAACTTTGACAGTTAAATTATATTTTTTCCCAAAAATTCAATGACACTCTCTTACTAAGAGATTGTTTCAATAAATTATGACTTTTTAAATTGAAAAACCCCATGTGAAACATTGAGACCATTTCCATTTATAATATTTCTTTCAGAAGTCACTATACAGTACTACTAAGAGATGCAAGGAAAGAAATTTTTTTTCTGGCAGACATCATAAGGAGGGTTTTAAACTAAACTTAATAATGGGAGGACCTGTTGATTCCCTCGAGAGTAGAGAGGCCTTAAAGAGAGTTCTTAAGAAATTAGAGCATTGGGCAGTCACCAACTGTATGAATTTTAACAAGAGCAAGTGCCAAATTCTACATCTGTGATGGTGCAACCCTAAATATATGTTCAGAATGGGGGCAAGAAGCTGGAGAGGAGCACCATGGAAAGGGATCAGGGGATTCTGGTGGATGGCAAGTTGAATATGAGCCAGGAGCGTGCCCTGGCAGCTGAGAGGATGAACTGCACCCTGGGGTGCATCAGGCACAGCACTGCTTGCCAATCAAGGGAAGAGACTTTCCAATTCTGCTCTGTGCTGGTATGGCCTAACCTCAGGCACTGCATGCAGTTTTGGGTGTTGTAATATAAGAAGAACATAAAATTAGTAGAGATGATCCAAAGGAGGGCAATAGATGAGCAGCTGAATTCACTCAGTTCGTTCAGTCTAGAGCAGAGGAGCTGAGAGGAGGCCTCATGGCAGCTGCAGCTCCTCACAGAGAGTGGAAGGCCAGCGCTGTGTTCTGTTCTCTGGTAACAGCGGGTCCAGTGGGAACAGCATGGAGCTGCATCAGGGGAGGGTCACATTGGGTATTTGGAAATGTTTTTTCACCAGAGGGTGCCTGAGCTCTGGAACAGGCTCCCCACAACAGTGGTCATGGCCCCAGGCCTGCTAGAGTTCAAAAAGCATTTGGACACCATTCTCAGACATAGGGTTTGAATTTGAGTGGTCCTGTGTGGAACCAGAAGTAGGACTCCATGATCTTTGTGGGTCCCTTCCAACTCAGGAAAATCTATGATTCTATGCTTCTTTTACCTTCTATGATGAAATAACTGGCCTCGTAGATGATGGTAGAGCAGTGGATATTCTCTACATAGACCTCAGTAAGGCTTTTGAAACTATCTGCTACAAGATCTTCATGGAGGGGCTGCTGATATGTGGTCTGGATGAGTGGACTGTGAGGTGGATTGAAACTGGCTGAACATCTGGGCACAGGGGATGGTGGTCAGTGGAACAAAGTATAGCTGGAGACCAGTAACTAGTAGCGCACACCAGGGATCGGTACTGGATCCATTCATCCTTAACATCTTCCATAAGGATCTGAATGATGACGCACAATGGTCTGCTGATGATGCAAAACTGGGAGGAGTGGCAGATAAACCAGAGGGTTGTGCTGCCATCCAGAGGAATCTTGATGGGCTAGAGAAATGGGCTAACAGGAATGTCATGTATTTTCAGCAAGGAGAAGAACAAAGTCCTTTAGCTGGGGAGGATCAACTCCAGCACCAAGACATGCTGGGGGCTACCTGCATGGAAAGTAGCTCTGCAGAAAAGGACTCAAAAGCCACCTGTATATGGTTCTGGGTGGCCATCCTTGAGCAGGGATTGGACCAGATGACCTCTAGAAGTCCCTTCCAATTTGTACCACTCAGTGATTCTGTGACCTCATTAAGTTTGCATATGTTATATTTACATGGACACCAGCTGTCTCTCACAGATGTCAGTGTAATATCTATGAATTATACACAGATTTTTTTTTCCAGTGGCATAACTATTATCATTTAATTAATTATATAAAGAATATAGGTTTTGTCATAAAAACATGTGCTTACTTCCTGCTATGCTCTTCTAAGGAGTGTGGCCAGAGGTGCTCACTGATATACTACTTTTCAAGGCAATTTGTTATATTTGTTCTCTGTAATTCTTCAGCACATTTATTTGATCTTTCTGACAGGAATTATTATTGCAGCGTGCCAGAAAGTGACCCTTGTAAAGAAATCTGCATATTCACAGCATACTTCACCATGGTCAGAATTCCTTTGAAAGCCTTTGTGTCTCAAAGCCTGTGGTTTAAATAAATTTATATTGCTGCCTAGCCTTTCCCTTTTACTAGCAAGAAATAAAAAGGTAAATAGGGGAGCCCAGACTCACCACTGCTATCACTTTCCTAAAAAATATCTTCAAGCTGAGCCATATGATTATTTATGACATGTACAAGAGAGTTTTTAAGTTCCTGAAGAGCACATTCTAAATTCTCAGAGTGAGGCGTGCTTCCCAATTCCAAATCCTTTGACATTTTCAGTAGTAATATATATGTGCCTACTCTGTATTGAAATAAGAATGAAGAGAATGCACTGTCCCTTGCTGTTCTTCAGATGGCAACCAAACTTCCAGACAGAGAAGGACACAGAACTGCTAATGACATGGAGAACAAGACCTAATTATCTATATTATACTATTATTATACTATAGCTTGATTAAGAAAATTCTTTTTGACATTAGAAATGCTTTCTCCTTTTATTTTAACAGTGATGTGATTTCTAAGTGTCTGTAAGGTATTATGTATTTTTCCAGCCTGTGTGATAGGGCAGTGTTATTGTTTCCTTTTTCAAATGGAGAACTGGAGCAAGGAGAGGTAAATGGCCCCTACCAGACAGTTGTATCAGCCTGTGGCTGTGACTATGGATGCTGCCCCCATGATGTGCCCCAGGGAGTCACACCCGTTCCCCAAGACATTTGCTTCAAAGTGCCTTGCTTCATTTCTTTCCCTCTTAGACCCTCTTTAAAATGAACTAGCCATTTCTTCATGGGAGCGGTTCCTAGCTCATAGTTAAAACACTGGTTTATGCTGTCTTTCTAGCTCCAATGCCCCACAAGCATGCAACTCACTCTCACAAGGCACTATACTTCCTATGCAACTGAATGATCTTTCTGAATGAGTTTTTAGTATTTTGAATTATACTCAGAGTGCGTTAGTTTATTAAATTACCACAGCCTGTTGAGGAAGATGAAATAAAACAGGCCAAGGGCCCCAATAATCCGATGAGTGCAACGTGCACTCTGACTCTGTTTGTGCCAGGTCTGCCAAGGAAAAGATGCTCATTGTGTGACAATCCCCCATAATAAGACAAGAAAAGAAACTTCATCCTCAGATGTGGTCAGAATAGTGATACTGCTGAAATGGAGTGTAGTACTCAGTATGGAATGCATGGGGAAGAACATTTTAGCCCTGTCTAAAACTTATGGAATATTTTTAAGAGACTGCAATATGCAAGGCTTATTATAGGATGCTTAAGGAAAGATGAACTCAGTACTTTGTTCAGACCTGGCCATGGCTGTTACCACAAAACTCCTGGGGATGAAAAGAAAGATAACGTCAAAATTTCAAATTATTGATAAAACTCCAATCCAGAAAGTGAATGCATCATTCTTTTATGTCATTAATATGTTTTTAATTTGATTTCAGTTTGTGCAATAGTAATTTTTCACATCAAGAAATATTATTGCCAGAAAATTAACTATGTTAGAGAACACAGAGAAAATTTCAGACCTTAGATGCTTTTAAGTGGGATATTCTTTCAGAGCTGATCCTGTAGAGAGGTACTCTTATTTTAATTAAATTATTTTTTTTGTGCAAAAATTAAAAAATTCTGAAATAAAGCTCAATTTTCATTCATGTAAAAGTAACACAGCGAGGAATAGGAAGGGAAAATATGTATGAAAAGTATTACTGTTTATTTTAAGATTAAATGCAGTTCCCATTTGCTTCTTTAATGTTTGTTCAGTTGGGAGTTTGACGTGTAAACAATGTAGTTTGACAATGCAAAGAAGTGGAATTGAAATTGACAGCTTTTAAGAAAAACAGTTCTGCAACACAGTAACTTTCATGTTATGTCACAATGATTTATTTCAGTGTTTATTGGAGTTTATCCATAGTAGACTTTTAGTGTGTAACTGTTGAATTTTAGAGAGTTCTTTGGTTTAGATATTGAGCTAGGGAATTCTTTAGTACTTCACCTTCCTGGTACACTGTAGGAAAGAAAGAATTTAAGGATCTGGCAAGACTTATTTTCCATTGACCCCCCAATGTAGAGTTACTTGAGCTTTTATTTGTTTTTAGTGAAGTAGGCAAGACAAATGATTTATGGTGTACTATGTATCTATGTTGGTCATTCTGAAAAGTTTAAACTCCTTGGGCATGAGACAATTAGAAATTTAACTCAAAATTTTCAGTGAGTTGCCTGCACTGCACTTTGTGTCAGGCAGAGAAAACAGTCATCATTCTTTATTAATCTCAGTCCCTTGACTATCTAATCCAGGACTGGCAATACTGCTCTCCACAGCAATTTTAATTCACCTCTTACTGTGGTATCTATATATTGAATATTGCAATTAGGAGTTGTTTCATTATGACTTTTGCAGAATTTGGCTGCAGACCAAGTCAGTAAAGTGATATAGACAGGGAAATTGTAGAATTGAAATGACTGGATTTAGTCTTAGAAATGCTTGACCTGAAAATAATGCATTTTATAGAAGGTAAGCCCCACGTTGGGCGCCAAAAAAGAGTGAGATGGTGCCAGGATGAGAGATGGGCAGAAAGAGAGTGCGTGGTCTTGTGATGTGCAAATTTTTATCTTTTCCCTCTGGCTGGAAATAGTAACAGAGGAGCAAAGTACCCTGGGGAATGTAGTAGTCCTTCTCTTCTGAGAACCAGGTACATACACTACATGATGTTATGAAGTGGAATACCAATAACTGAAAATCATAAAACCATGACAGCGCTGATGTAACTTCTGGCATGATTACCTTGACAACAAATATGGTTTGGAATGTGATAGATAGAGTTCTCACTCCACAATACAATGAAAGTTATTCTGGCATAAAACACAATTAAGAGCCTTACTCTTCTTTATTATTTATTCAGTTCCTTCCTGCATCACAATTTCATTACTTTTTCCTGTTCTCTCAACTTTTACCAGCACTCTCTTTCAAGAAAAAAAGACTAAAAATTCTGTTCCTGTTTCTTTTTTTATTTATTTCCATTTCTCTCATTCCTTATCTCCTTGTCTTCATTATCCACTTTCATTTCTTCTGCTGTTGTTGTTAATAAGTGAAATAAGGTAAAGAAAAAAAGTCATCAAGCAATATCAGTTTGGTCTGTAGCCAAAAAAGAAACACCACACCTTCTTGATGAAATTTTTCTGGTAGCTCCAACTATTAATTTACTTTCTTTTACAAACAAGTATCTATATATATAGCTAACTTGTGCTTAGTGAGAATGCTGAAAACTTATTTTTTTTATTTTTTTTATTTTTTTTGACTGTGATATGGTTGCATTTCCTTAAAAAAGTGCATATCAATGGAAAAAATAATATGAAATAAGTTTAAAAAAAACATACAAAAAAAGAAAAAACAACCTTAATTCCTATTCTGAGGTTTGTTTTAATATATGCATTTATGTGTATGTATTGGTTTAACCTGACAGATAGCTAAACACCACACACACATTTTTTTCCCTCCATCCTCGCTCCTCACTCAGTCTCTCTTTGGAGGACCAAACTGAGAAGTACAAGAACATAGAATCATAGAATCATAGAATTGCTCAGGTTCAAAAAGAACTTCAGGATCATCAAGTCCAACTGCAACCTAACCATACTACTCTAATAACCCACCACTAAATCATGTCCCTGAGCACCACATCCAAGTGGTTTTTAAACACATTCAGGGATGGTGACTCAACCACCTCCCTGGGGAGCCTGTTCCAGTGCTTAACAACCCTTTCTGTAAAGAAGCTTTTCCTGATATCCAACCTAAACCTCCACTGGCGCAACTTGAGGCCATTTCCCCTTGTCCTGTCACCTGTCACCAGTGAGAAGAGACCAACCCCACTCTCGCTGCAATCACCTTTCAGGTATTTGAAGAGAGCAATAAGGTCTCCCCTCAGCCTCCTCTTCCCCGGACTAAACAGCCCCAGTTCCTTTAGTCTCTCCTCATAGGGCATATTCTCCAAGCCCTTCATCAGCCTTGTTGCCCTTCTTTGGACCTGCTTCAGCACCTCAATGTCCTTTCTGTACTGAGGTGCCTAAAACTGAACACAGTACTTGAGGTGGGGCCTCACCAATGCTGAGTACAGGGGCAGGATGACTTCCCTAGTCCTGCTCACCACACCATTCCTGATCCAAGCCAGGATGCCATTGGCCTTCTTGGCCACCTGGGCACACTGCTGGCTCATATTCAGCTGAGTGTCCATCAGTACACCAAGGTCCCTTTCCGTCAGGCAGCTTTCCAGCCACTCCTCCCCAGCCTCTAATGTGTGCCCAGGGAGCAGCTAGTCTTACTATTAAAGACAGATGCAAGGAGGCATAAGGTACCTCGGCCTTATCCCAAACCTTGGTCACCGCATTGCCTTCTGCATCCAACAAGGGATGGAGATTCTCCCTAGTCCTCCTCTTACTGTTGATGTATTTATAGAAATATTTATTGTTGTCTTTCACCTCAGTGGCCAAGTTCAGTTCTAGCTGGGCTTTGGCATTTCTAATTTTCTCCCTGCACAGCTTCACTATGTACTTGTAATCCTCATAAGTTGATTGCCCCCTCTTCCAAAGAACATAAACTTTCCTTTCGTTCCTGAGTTCACATATATTCTTTAACATTAACATCCTCAGTTTATATCTTATCTGCATTGTTTCATTCTGTAATACATTCCTGAGATACACATACCTTGTAATATTTACTGTCCATATTTCAACGTTCAGTGTAGTTTATTCCTAAGAATTCATATAACTTCCACATAACAATCTATTCATTAATGTATGATGGCCGCTCCAAAAGTAATGCCTCCTATTTTTATTATGTTAGTGGTATGGCAGTAGAGTTTGAACCTTCCAAAAAAAATTCCATTATATTTTATTGCTGTGTGACAGATGGCAGCAGAGGGGCAGTCTGACAAAATGGCATCTGACATGGAAGGGTATGTGAATCATAGAATCATAGAATTAGCTAGGTTGGAAAAGACCTACGAGATCATCCAGTCCAACCATCCACCTACCACCAATAACCCCACTAAACCATGTCTCTCAACACTGTATCTAAATGTTTCTTGAACACCTCCAGGGATGGTGACTCAACCACCTCCCTAGGCAGCCCATTCTAGCGCCTGACCACTCTTTCAGAAAAAAGTAGTGTTTCCTAATGTCCAGCCTAAATCTCCCCTGGCACAACTTGAGGCCATTCCTCCTTGTCCTATCACTAGTTACAAGAGAGAAGAGGCTGACCCCCAGCTCACTACAACCTCCCTTCAGGTAGTTAGAGAGAGCAGTAAGGTCCCCCCTGAGCCTCCTCCAGACTGAACAATCCCAGCTCCCTCAGCCGCTCCACATAAGGCCTGTACTGCAAACCCCTCAGCAGCTTCACTGCCCTCCTCTGAACACGCTCCAGGGCCTCCAGGGCCATGTCTTTCTTGCAGTGAGGGGCCCAAAACTGGACACAGTACTCAAGGTGGGGCTTCACCAGTGCTGAGTACAGAGGGACAATTACTTCCCTGCTCCTACTGGCAACACTATTTCTGATACAAGCCAAGCAAAAGTGTGTCACTGAATTCCTCCATGTGGAAAAAATTGTGCCCATTGGCATCCATCAACATTTGCTGACTGTTTATGGTGACCAACCAGTGGATGTGAGCACAGTGAGGTAGTCTGGTTCAGCAGTGGTGTCATCATAGCACCTGTGAAACTGTTTGTCACCCCCACTGGTGCAGATTTTCACAAGTCCAGCATGCAGGCTCTTGTTCACCACTGGCAAAAATGCACAGCTAATGGTGTTGACTATATTGAAAAACAATGTTTTGTAGCTGAGAACTAGCTCTATCAAGTTGTGTTTCTGTGCTCTTTGTATCTGCTGTGGTTTTGATGGAAATAAATAGAAGGCATTACTTTCAGAGCATCTATGTATGTTATGACTTCTATTACTTTTGTAATTAACAGTATTTTTACATATATTTTAATGTATAATAATTAGTAACTATACATTACTTAACAGGGCTTAACAACTTATCAGTGTATAGATAACTTTTGAAATTAATGTGCAAATTCAGGCTCAGTTTCTTTCTGTTCCTTTTAAACTGTAACTGGCATATTTATCTTCTCATTTTGCTGTAATATCTGCAATTTTAACTATTTTGCTAAAATGACATTCCATACATGTTATGCTGTATAGTGTTTGACACAGTTTTCTTCAACCTTGTAATTCACCTTACAGGCGTCCAATTCATGTTTTTTTTTTCTCTCTCTAATGAGGTCAGTGTGTCTTATACAGTCACAAATTGTACATGAAATGACTTAATTGCACATATTTTGATATGTGCAGAATTCAACTGAAGTAGAATTAGAAAACAATAAATGTTTTCATCTAGAAAACATATTTTAAATCCTTCCCTTCCTCTTCCATTCCTTTTCCCTTTTTTCTTTCCTTACCTTGCCTCACTTTGCTTCTGTTGACGTAGTCATATTAGCCTTTGAGATGGTACCATTTCTTATCACATGTCCATCTTTTCAGCATTTTGAACAGCATTTATTTCTGGGAGATGAAATTTAGTACAAAATAACAATGACCTGAAGGACAGCAAAGCATGCAGCATTTTTCCCCATTGTCTTTTCTCATTTATGTCTCTGACTCTATCCCTATTTTTTTTTTTATTGTTTTTGATATGCGTGAGCCTTCTTAAAGGTAAGGCAATTTGCTCTACAAACGATTAGTTTTGTCAGTATTAGCCTCAGGTTCTAAATGTCCACACACAATGTGATGGGCAGATTAGATCAGAAACTGATCTGAATTTAATTTAAACTCCATAACAAGGAGTGAATGATGTTTTGAATCTATTTCATCCAGCTTGTTTGTTCTTTTCTATTCTACTGAATTTATCCAAAGAAAATCTTCAGATTTTATCTCTTTGGGGGGCTATTTTTTTGTGGATTATTTGTATGCATGTTTATTATGCCTCAAGCTATTGTTCCAAAATATTTGGTTACAGATGACCTGTGACTTTCTCTCCTTCACAATCCTGGAAGACTTTATTCTCTGAAATAAGCCTGAACTTTGTTATTCAATCTCTAGAGAAAATAATAAAAGCTGTATAGCTTTTCAGCCTTCAACAGCATTTGGGGTGATCTACACTGAGCAAATTGCACTTGAGAAGATGAAATGGTCATTTTCTTTCATCTGATGAAATAACACACCTTTTTCTTGAAATGACTCCTTTTGCTGCAATAAATAGTTCAAAGGTTAAAGAGGAGATCTTAGGAGAACAGGAACTTCATTGTCAATCAAGGTGCATTGTAACTAAAACTAATCATGCTATTTAAGGTCATTCATTGATAAAGCCTTATAAAGGTCATGTAACTTTAAATATTCGTCAGTGTTCTGGCTGTCTTACAAGTCCCAAAATCACAAAGGCAAAAAGCCCAACAGCAAGAAAACATGACTTGTAGGTTATTTCCCATGGCAAGTAACCTGCTACAGACCTGTGAAAGAATGGCTGCACATTTAATATCTTGCTGCCTTTCACAGCCATTTCAAATCCATGGTTTTGAAGTTCTGGGATTTCTGGGTACTGCTGTACTTACCAGATGTTTTGCTGTCATTTCATGACTCCCTTTTGGAGTTGTCATGTTTATTAGTTGACACTCATCACACTGCACTGCCTGTTCTTGAAGCCAGAGAACATAAACAGCACTGGAAAGCAATTTCCAATAATATTTTAGACACTCAACTCTGCTACTTCCAGAGTTCATTCCTTCTAAACTGTTTCCTTAATCTACTCTTCCAGCAAAGACAAATTATCTGTCTGTTTCTTTTCAAACAACCTTCACATTCCAGGATGAGGAAACCAGTAAACTACTGAAGCAAAAAGACTGTTAGACTGGAAAGACTTTGCAAGTAATGAGACATTGTTTAATTGCAGCTGTGCTATGTTAGATTTTAAACATTACACGACACCACTTTGTTGTGGTTCTGTCTGCAAAACTTGCATAGGAAAAAAAGCTGGCCATAAAAGACTATTTGAATGATATTGTCTACTAATAAAATAGCTCTAAATGGGAAAATATTTTCCAAAGAGTATCAACTCTGGAAATGATAGCTATGAATCAGGAAAGTCTCTTACATTCTTTTTCGTTAAATACAAAATCTCAGCTTCTTACTTCTTGGTTACATGTTTTTTCTTTGTTGCCTATGTTACAAGATATCTGTCCGGTTTTGATGTACTGATCATAAAAGAGCATTCCCATATTTGGATGCTTTCCCAGAGCTGCATTATACTGAGACAGTGTAGCTCAGTTTTCATATACTTAAATGGGCCAAACAGTGAGATGATAAGAATTGCTGGAAAGAAAAGAAAAAACTTCTGTGTTATTAAGATAGTGGGATACACACACATTTTTTTCAATAAAAGCCACGGAAAAAAACCTTCAACGGTTTACGGGCGTTAGGCCCGATTCCGTGACAAAGGGGACGGGGGACCCAAGGGCCCACGTCCCGGGAAAAGGGGAAAGGGGAAAAGCGTAGGGAGATGGCCCTGAGAGCAAAGAACAGCGGCAACAATCTGAGGAGAAACAAACTAATTTACTAAATAAAATATCGGAATGCAAAACAACACACTATAATACAATATAATTACCATTTAAGCTGATAAATCCAACACAGAGAGAGAGAATGTCCCAAAGTCAAGGTAGGCCTTACTCTACTACCGACGATAAGACGGCTGGAGAGCGAGGTGCTGCCAAGATGAGAGACGGCGGAAAAAGGGACGAGGTCTCGTGATCTGCAAGTTTTTATACTGCGAACTTTTATCTTTTCCCTCCGGCTGGAAAATGGTAACAGAGGAGTAAAGTACCGTGGGGACTGTAGTAGTCCTTCTCTCCTGAGAACCAGGTATATCCACTACATGATGTTATGATGTGGAATACCAATAACCGAAAATCACAAAACCATGACATTAATATTTTCTGGAAAATTCATGTTATGATTATCTAAATAATTGTACATATGTGAGCATTAGAAAATACATAATAATGTGACATAAAAAAAGAAACTCATGGAACATCAATTATATAGCAGCAAGAAGGATGCTTATTCATAAAAAAGAAAACCCTTCTTATAAAAACCTTGATGCTGTGCTTATTTTAAAGATAAATTTCTGTTATGAAATTTCTTGCACCCTCTTGATAATTTTGTTTCCAACACTCATCTGCTCAAGAGTTACTGACATAAGTTTCTGAAATAGTTTCAAATAGATTGTTATTTCTCTTTAATTCTTTTCCATTGCTTACTTGTTTTCTTTCAAACAAAATTTACACTTCTTTTATGATCATAACCTTCTTGTCATTTTCAAAGATTAGGCTCAGTTAGAATTGATTTATAATTCCTTACTTGTCTTCCTCTTTCACCTTTTATAACAACGCAATGCAGCATCAAAATAAACATTAGTTCTTTCAAAATCATTCTAAGGACTGCAGGAAAACAATAAGACATTTTCTTGTAAACAATTGCCTTAGCAGGTTTGATGATGGACCAGGGAGTTAATATGGTCTATATATACTAAGAAATACTTATTTTATGGTAGACTACAGTAACAGTCCCTGAGCATGTTGCAGATTGTTAAAACTGTATTCTGCTAATGCAGATTTTTAATGGTATCTACTGAAGACTGAGGGTTTATTATTAACTACTACACAGTTGTGATTGAAATACATTATTACTACTCTTAAGGATGAAAAGAGTCTCAAAATAATCTAAAATGATTTAGATATAAGCAGGATTTTCATTTCACGATTTTTGTGGTGGTAAGAAATTATTTTTTCTGCATAGACACTATACTATATAAACACAAATATAGATACGGCATTCATAAAGTGAGTCCTCTGAAATGGTTAAATTGGGTGGATAATGGATAATGGATAAAAGTCATCTGGGTATTTTCTACTTTCACACCTCTCAGACACCTTCACTAGAGAAGTCTGTACTGAAGAAATGCTGCTAGAAATTCTTGGCACAGTCTGTCTGTATTATCAGTTTATTAACTAGAAATGTTGATCGCACGGTAAATTACCTTTTGCTCTTTTCCACCTTCTATTCTTTCCTTGTATATTTTCAGACTAGAGTTCTAACAAGCTCGAGCTCCCATTCTAACTTGCAACAGACTCAAAGATTCTATGTAGAACTACTGAAAGAAATCAAGTTTGTGGGTTTTTTTTTTTTTTTTTTCAGCATTGGTCCTTGTCTTTAGCTTTCTATAGCTATCGGTAGGCTGGTAGGAAACCTGAACCTGATGTCCTAGACATCTAGACCAGTACTCATTTAAAAGAAGTGATGGCTTCCATGCTGAAAAGATGTGTAACTAAGTGACTAGTGACTGTACACTACTATGTACAGTAGTTGGGATGTGGCATGAGCATTAATATTGGTCGTAGGAAGTGATCGAAGACAGCAATGCCACATGAAGTTGCATCAGCATCTCTGCTAACTAACTAACTAAAAATCCTTCATGTTGGTAAAACTGCTTTCTCACCTTTCTGTCTCCAAATGCAGTGTTTCAAGGGTCATTTTGATCTCTGCAATTCTAGATATAATCTGTTTTCAAATTGTTTTACAGACGTTGCATGTATTTCTGAAATTCTCTTTGTTGTGTGGTGTGAATTATTGACAAGCCTGAGTCTCGCCACAATGGCTATTTCACTCAGAGTAAATAGGTGATGATTTGCTTATGTGTACAGAGAGCAGATTGACAGAAATGGAAACAACAAGATGAGGATAATGAGATTGTGGTGTTAAATCCCAAGACAGAAAACAAATGACAGAAGGTCTGTCATACATGATAACTAAAAAAGTGTGTAAACAAACGAAACATTTAATGGATTTGAAAAAATCTTCTCATTTATGAAAATTAAAAGCAAAAATATTTTGAAATTTTCAACAGTAGATTGTCTCATTATGGCTTCTGAAATATGGAGCTTATCTATTCTATTTTTTCTCGTGTTCCTGACATCCATTATTTTTTTTCCAGAGGGACTACAGAAACACTTGTAGTCCATAGCAGAATGAATTCTACTAGACTCTATATCCTTTTCCTCCTAGTGTCTGAATAATTTTGCACTTAAGAATTTAATGACTTTTTTTTGTAATTCTCTCCTCTTAAGTTCTATTCTGGGAGGGCAATAGTTTCCTGTGTATCTTCTATCATAACTGTTAGCCCAAAGACTCAGACACCATTATGGCAAAAGATGTTATGTTTATTTTCAAATAAAGGTATATCCCATGAAATCATTGGTTTTATTTTTATGCTTATGTTGTGTTTCTTTCATGGGGTAAGTTTCTTTTAAGGTAGTTTTTCAGAACTGTGCCTTTCAGACACTGAAATTCCCAGACATAGAAGAAACTGAATAAAGATCTCCTTCAGATTTGGGACCAGAGGGGCAATTGGATACCAGCCAAAACCAGTCTCTAAATATGAAGACTTTAAACACTTTTTCTTCATTTTCTTCTGCAACTACATGTAATGATGAAGTTGGTTGTCATTCAGTTTGGTTCGTGTGCCATCATTTTCAATCATTACCTCTGATACCAAATTGAGATTTTATAATTGCATGTCTTAATGAAATAGGTTCTGTATATTAATCTCTCCTCCTTTTCCCTGTCAATGATGTGCACTAAAACTCGTGGATTTTACTGCCTAATGAACAGAAAACAAGACAAAACACTGTAAACATCTCCTTTCAAAAGAAGCAAGTTTGAGTGGTCTAATTTTACATCTTATATCTGTTTTGGAGATTGTTTTCATTCCAGTGATTGACTAGAGCAGTAGATGTTTAAAATGCACATTGCTATTTCCATTTTTAATTGTGTGCCAGAAGAGCTAGTGTGTTTTTAATGAACTAAGACATGAACAAATGCAAAATTCTATATGGAAAATAATATACCATCCTAATTCAGTTCTTTGGACATTTCTCAATGCTGCTGATTAAGCTTATTATCACAAATGAAGTTTGTACAATCCCTGTTTTGAGTGCTGTGTTGACTTACACATAATAGAGTGAGAAATCTCTAATAGTGATTTAATCCCACAGGAAGCATCTTTTACTTTTGAAATAATGCAAATAATATTCTGTGTTGCATTAAATTAGCATGAAGCTGATAAAGGGTAAAACCTATCAATCAGCTGTATCATTCTCAATTTCATTGTTCACTGGTACTGCTAGCAGTTCTAGTAGCAAATTCTGAATGATAAACCTGATGAGAAAGTCCTCTAATGAAAGCTCTAATAATTGTCATATCGTGCTAAAAGACCAAGAAAATGATAATAATCCAGTAAATCATTATGTATTCATGTTGATTAAATGAAATGTTAAATATGAAAATATCAGCATTTTTTTAAACAATGTTCTAAGTAGTGTATATTTTTGGCTTTTTTTTTTAGAACTATTTCTGCATAGATTATATAGACCTGTTTTTTTTTGTTGTTTAAATTTTATACTTATTTTCCTATTAAGAGAAAGATGTACTAAAGGCCATTCTTAGATGAAAAATCAACAAAAAAGAAGCATGGATCATAATTACTGGCCTATTTTAGTGGAAGGTAGTGTCTATATCACAAATAAGTAATATAATGTATGTTGACACGCAAGTTTTCTTGACTAATCAGCAAGCCATGTATATTTTTAAAGTAGGCCTTATGTCTATAGATTTTAGCTTTGCTGTTTGGTGTGTTCTTCTTCCCAGATTTCAAAATTGCTTTGAGTAGGAGTAAATTAGATTGTCCTTTCCTGGACTAGCTAATGTCCTTTGAACTTTGTACCAAATATACCTTCTGGCCTTTAAAGTTTGTGTCCTGGCCTTTTCCTATCTTTTCCCTGCAAAATCCACATCCTGCTCATGGTGAAAATGGCAAAACTCTTTCCCTAGTGTTCCAAACCAAGAAGGGAAGCATAAACAAGCTCTTCTTTCCTTAAATATCGTTGATAGATCATGTTGTGTATTTATTCAGAAATGCTTTCATAAATGTAAGGTGTGTTATTTTCACCATCAAATACCTCTCAGGTAATTTGTTTTAAGCCATTTTATATGGTAAAAATCCTTTCCTTCTTTTCTCCATCCTCCATGTTCACTCTGTGTCTCCATTTCACTGAGTACACTTTCCTTTATTTTGCTGAAGAAATAGCCTATTTTGGAAGTTTCCTCTTAAACCACCATGACTGCAGATTGTCTGCAATAGCTGAGGACTAGAATATTCTCATCTTACATTCCCAGCTAATGAGAGAACTAATAATCATAGAACCACAGAATGGTTTGGGTTGGAAGAGACCTTAAAGATCATCTAGCTCCAACCACCAGCTGTGACCAGGGTTGCCAAACACTAAATCATGAGATGGACAATAAATAATATGGCAGACAGATAAATGAGATCCACATTTTTTATTTATAACATAACTAAGGAATAAAGAACAACAACAGAAAACACGATAAAAATTAAAGCTGCCTGTGGGCCATCATTTGATCCTCTGTTTTTACGTGGAAATGTATACTTAAACAACTGAATAACTCACCTGAATAAGAAGAGAGTCTTAGAAAATGCAATGGTCACTAGGACATTTAAAGTGAAATGAAGGAATTTAGATTTGGAATTTAATGAATGAAGTCCAATCAAAAATCCAACTAAAAATCCCCAAATCCTCAACTTCAGTTAGTAGACCTTATTTGAAGAAACGTGCTTAGGTTGGACATGCATGGCAGACAGAGACTTGGTCTTTGCTTCTGAGTTACAACTGTATTGTATTCAATGACTGTCTACTATAAAACATATTGCAACCTTGGGAGCAGGACCAAGATACTCAGAATAAGTTGCTTTCTGGATTTTATTTTGTATTCGTAAATGTTTCATTCCTAACTCCACCATGGATTGACTTCACTGCAATAGAGATGGTAAATGGTTTGGAATGAATGAATAGAAATTGGTCTTTATTTCTTGATCTTTCTTTGTTGGTCTTATTTGCAAGAAAATTAATGAATTAGTCCATGAGCATCATATTTACAAAGATGTTTATTCCAGCACTAGGGAAAAGTATCCACAAATGTTTCACCATACTTGGAACTTTTTCTCAGCTGTCATAGTCATTTCAATATAGAATAAGTGCAGCAGCAACAAACTTTCCACAGAACGTTTTTGATCATTTGATAATTTAATTTATTCTCACTATTATTCAGGGCGTGTCCCAATCCACTGTTTACTGCTTATTCAAGCTCTGTTATGAAAATATATTTATTTCCTGTGAAACTCATTTCTATGGTTCTATAGTTGTTTTATCATTAGGCTGACAAACTGACTGTCTCAAAATGCAGAACTGAAAAACACTGGCTGAGTGTTTGTACTTCCTGAATAACCATGATAAACTCTAAAGAACTGCAAGAAGAAATAAGGTCCAATTCCTACCTCCCTGTAATGAGTAGTTGTATCAGTTTCTGATGCAGAAAAGTAAAAATTGCATAATTAAGTGGTGGAAATACTGTTATTTCCATGGGTGAATGAAAGCCCGGGATCAAATCTCACACTGTTATACGAAACTGTTCTCTTTTTTTCAAAAAGGAGCTCTGATCATGATCTGGTTACTTCAATTTTAAGCTTCTTACAGCATGACTCATTCTCTCTTTTGCACATAGCAAAGGATAGGGTCAACATGTAACAAATGAGAACATCTTATTTACATTCTACCCCTTTCACTTAAAACTAGAATTTTAAATTCAGTCCAGAAAGTACATGTGCAGATGCAACAGAGGTGAAGTAGTTTCATTGGCATCATCACATTTTGATCTTGTTTTAAATAATGTAAATATAACTTTTTTTGTTAAGCATGAAAGGTAGAGCATTATAGATTTTAGTACAAATGAGTTTATTTTATCTTGTGAATCACAGAATGGTTAAGGTTGGAAGGAACCTCTAGAGATCATCTGGTCCAACCCCCCTGTTCAACCAGGGCCACACTGAGCAAGTTCCTCATGAGCATGTCCAGATGGCTTTTGAAGATCTCCAAGGAGGAAGAATCCATCACCTCCCTGGGCAATTTGTTGTCACACACATTGCACAGAAGTGCTTCCTGATGTTAAGACAGAACCTCTTGTGTTCCAGTTTGTGCTTACTGTCTCTTGTCCTGGCACCTCTAAAAAGTGCCTGGCTCCATCTTTGCACCTTCTCTTCAAGTACGTATTGATAAGATCCCTCCAAAGTCTCCTCTTATCGAGGCTTAACAGTCCCAGCTCTCTCAGCCACTCATCATAGGAGAGGTGCTCCAGTGCTTTGGTAGCCCTCCATTGGACTCATTTTGATATATCCATTGGACTCATTTTGGTATATCTGGATCCATCCAGATCATTCCTATACTCTGGGACCATAAATGGACTCTGTCTTTTCACTGCCCTGAGTCGCCAGGACTCCTGTTTCCTTTTGCAGATTTCTTTGCTTGAGGACATAGAAAATAAAATTTTGTAAAAAGAAAATTTATTAGTTCATCTGCTCTAGTTTGAGCCTTCTCAAAAAGGAACTCAGAAATTCACCATTCACACCCCAAAATAAATCACTTGAAATGTTAAGACACTTGATGTTTATCTAATGAAATAATAGGATAGAGTTATTTACAAATAGCCAGACACTATGGGATATTTCTCACCTTGTTGGTCTGACTATAAAAATATTTCATCTGCTTCCAGAAGTGACTGAACTGCTTGGCAGAAAGTATATCTAGTTTATGTAATACCAGCACACTTCACATCAAATCAATTGAAATGTGCTCTTCCTTCCATGTCACTTGCAAGTTTTAAAAGTTGTTTTTTATTATTTTATTCTTTTACTCACATAGTCTGTCAATCATTGAGTTATTTACTCTCCACTTACTAATTCTTGGTTGGTAGAATCAGTCCACTATTTATTAAAAAATGGAAAAGTGTGTAAGATTAATTTAGAGTAGATATATGTCACGAACCTGATTACATATGAAATAATCAAGTGGTGACATTTGGTTGTGACTTTGTTTAATCTGAATTAAGTGAATACTTTCCTTGATCAATTAAACTGAATAGTAGTCATGCACTTCATAGTGAATAACATCAGTGTTCCCAGGACAGCATCATGTGATTTCATTCTTCAAATCAGACTAGCAAAATGCTGCACTGCTCTTACACCTGACAACTTTATTTTCACATGTTCAATTTAGAAAAGCTCAAAAGGAATTCTGAAAGTTGTCTGTCTCATAAAATGTTAACTAGATCTCTTGTCGGGAAAGCTGTTCCGGTATAATGCTCCAAAATAATGGAAAATAAAATGGACAAAGAAACCACAAGTGGCCTGGATAAACAATGATATTCACTTGAGATTGTTTGTAGGCCATACATGGAACAAGAAATTTTACACTCATTTTCAATGACTTTGTACTGTTGTAAATGAGCAACAAACTGCCTTTGACCTAATGCTTAAACCTGATCTTAAAGTATTCTAAAGTTAAGTATAGTATACTTCAGGACTTACTTAAAAATGTATTCAGTTAACATATAAAATCACTCATGCTACTAAGAAAGGTTTCTAGGAAGGAAGGTTAATCAGTCTAAGTCTTGTTATTATGTATGATGGACAACAAGTAAAACCAGCATATAAAAAAATATTTTCCCCCAATACACTAAAAATAGTTTATAAATATTAAAAATGGTTGGGCATATGCTAGGAATAAATACCAGATCCAAATTTTCTGTATTTTGTAGGCATTTCTTGATGATATAAGCATAATGTTATTATAGCTAAAAGTCATGATGATGATGATGATGAAATTAATAATTTAATTATTTATTTATGGAATATTTATTACTATTTTCCTTAAATAGCTATTCTTTCACCTTTCATATTTCCTTTGATGAACACCTCTGTTTTTCATGCGGTAAGGTAACAAACAGGGTACTTATGGTAATATCAGTAATCAGTAATATCAAGAAAAAAAATATCATCAATTCCATGAGCAGCTGAATGTCTGAATAGGTAAGCATAAAGAATGTGCTTAACTATTACAGAAACTGTTCTATGATGGCTGCTGTTAAATTGTCTGATCTTAAGTTTTATCATTAATCATTCTTACTAATCACAAAACATGTTTCCAGATTGTAAGACCTTTGTAGACCCCTGCAAGTTCAGCCATTTCCTTGAGTTTCATTCCAAATGTGGAGAGAACCATTCCTTTCCCTTCTCTTCTGTTAAGATGACATAACCATATAATGCTGGTGACATGCCAAGTGTTTAAAAGCACATTGAGTGTGCGCCATATACAAAAGGCAAAGTGTCTGTTCATGAAAGTTCAATGTAGAGTCTCAATTCAAAAACCATTGAAGCAGTGAAATCACTGGGGAACAAAAAGTACTGATGTCCATGACCATGGAAAAAGCCAAAAAATGCAAAAAATGTGCTCATTACAAATGCTGCTGTATCCTACGTTAAGGTACATTCATTGCAGTGAATGCCAGTAATGGACAATGGAAACGCGTAACAATGTACTTAGCAGTGAGCACAGTTCTCACAGTGTAAGTGAGGTTGAGGGAGCAATTTGACAAAGAAGGTCATACAGCAGATGATTATCAGCTTGCTCTTGCAATCACAGAGGGATGTTTGACAGAAAGTGCATGGCAGATTGTGTGGCCTGTTAATAGAAAGGAAAAAATGAGAGATAGTAGGGAAGGTGGAGTAATAGAGAGATTTAAAGAGGGTGAATGTTAAATTAAATTAAGGGAGACAGAGACCAGACTGAAGTAAGATAAAAACCAAATTCTGAGTGATAAAATGGAAAATAATTTTGGCGGCAGTATGAACTCTGAAGAACTCCAGAGAAAGAAAGATGATGATGAAAAGAGAAAAAATAGCTACAGCATCACTGAGAGATTTAGCTGTGATGCATTGGTTTCCTCTTGCAGTTTTTGTAGGCACTAAAAGACAATTGCATCACATTCTAGTAAGGAACTGATTGATACAAGGAATAGTAAGCAAAAAAAGTCAAATATAAAACCAAGTGCTTGAGTCTTTGTTATTCAATTAAGGACTTAAAAGTTCTCTACAGGCCTGACATTTGAGATTGCAGGTTTTGCTAAGATGTTAATTTACATGAAGACCTAAGATCCTATACACTATGCAGAGAATTGCCTGTTAGGCATTATATAGGTAGAAATTTAACATAGAATTATAGAATCATAGAATTACTGAGATTGGAAAACACCTCTAAGATCATCTAGTCCAACCATTTACCTACTACCAGTATTTGCCACTAAACCATTTTCCTGAGTATTACATCCACCTTTTCTGTAAACACCTCCAGGGACAGTGACTCCACCACTTCCCTGGGCAACCTGTTCCAACACATTACTACTCTTTTGGGGAAGAAATTTTTCCCAATATCCAAACTGAACCTCCTTTGGTGCAACTTGAGGCCATTCCCTCCCATCCTATTGCTGTTGCCTGGGAGAAGAGGCCAAGCCCCACTTCACAAAAACCTCCATTCAGGAAGTTGTAGAGAGTGATAAGGTCACCCTGAGCTGCCTCTTCTCCAGACTAAACAGTCCCAGTTCCCTCAGCTGCTCCTCATACAAACTGTGCTTCAGATCCCTCACTAGCTTCATTGCCCTTCACTGAACATGGTCCAGGGCCTTGATGAATTTCTTGTAGTGAGGGGCCCAAAACCGAATACAACACTTGAGGTGTGGCCTCACCAGGACTGAGTACAGAGGGAAGATCACCTCCCTAGTCCTCTTAACACTATTGCTCATACAAGCCAGGATGCCATGGGGCTTCTTGGACAGCTGGACATACAACTGACTCACGTTCAGCCAAATGATGACCAACACTCCCATATTCTTTTCTTCCACACAGCTTTCTGGCCACAGCTTTCCCCAAACCTCTAGCGTTGCGTGAAGTTATTGTGACCAAAGTGCAGGATTTGACACTTGGTTTGTTGAACTGATCTCAGCCCATCCATCCAGCCTGTCCAGGACCCTCTATAGGGCTTTCCTTACCCTTAGGCAGATCAACACTTCCTTCCAACTTGACATCATCTGCAGACTTACTGAGGGTGCACTCAATCTCCTCGTCTAGGTCATAAATAAAGATATTAAGCAAGATAGACTCCAGTACCAGCTCCTGAGGAGCACCACTTATGACTGGTCACCAGCTGGATTTAATTCCATTCACCACCACTCTCTGAGCCTGGCCATCCAGGCAGTTTTTTACCCAGCAAAGAGTATTCCTGTCCAAGATACAGACTGCCAGTTTCCTCAGGAGAATGCTGTGGGAGGCACTGTCAAAGGCTTTGCTGAAGTCTAGGTAGACTACTTCAACAGCCTTCCCCTCATTCAGCAGGAGGATAATCCAGTTATAAAAGGAGATGAGGTTTGTCAGGTAGGATCTGCCTTTCATGAACCCATGCTGGCTGGGCCTATGCCCTGGTTGTCCAGCACATGCTGTGTAATTGCACTCAAGATAATCTGCACTGAGATCAGGCTGATGGGCCTGCAGTTCCCTGAAGCCTCCAATCCTCTGGAACCTCTCCAGTTGACCAGGAAAATGCTGGTAGATGGTGGGAAGTGGCTTGGCAATCACATCAGTCAACTCCCTCCGCACCCTCAGGTGGATCTTGTCTTGCCCCATGGACTTGTTACAGTCCTGGTGGAGTAGCAGGTCTCTGTTTCCACCTGAATTATGAGGGATTTATTCTGCTCCTCATTCCAGACTTCCAAGTCAGGAGGCTGAGTACCCTGGAGATAGCTGATCTGACTATTAAAGATAAATGTAAAGAAATCGTTGATAACCTCAGCCTTTTCCTTATCCTCAATGGTCACGTTCCTCTCCACATTCAGTAAAGGATGGAGATATCCCAGTATGTGGTCAGGCTCTAAGGGTGGGTGGGTACATGTGCTACGTGCATGTGTGTGTGTGCATTTTTCATCTGCTCATGAACCACAAACTATAGGTACATTTTGGGCACCACCTTTCAAAACAACTTGTGGTGATGGCAGATATCTTCCCCCTTATTTGACAGTGAAATGGATTAAATGAGTGGTCAGTGAAGATTCCCTACCTTTAGAGTGCAAATTCACATCTCTTCAGATCCAGGAGAGTGTCTTCATCACTCTAACTTTCAAGATGTAACCACTTTAAATAAAGGAGTTCTGTGCATTTCTTGATCTGAAGTGGTAATCCTGCAAGCATCTTGTTAGAGCAAGTGGTTTTGAGACTGAAAATAAACTTTTTTTGTGATAAATTTCCAGTGGGATCAATATGTTGGTCTGCCTCACTGCATGTTTAGCTGAAATGCAGGAGGCAGTGGGAAGGTGAAGATATGGTAGCTTGTATAGACTGGCACTATTAGTGTAGCACTGTTCCACATGAACTTGGGGCACTCAGGAAGTCTCACTACCAGTGGGAACAGGAAGAGAACAGATTACATATTATCACATTGGATAAGTAAGGAAAGGAAAAGAAAAATAACTCCATGATGTAAATATTAAAAAAGAAATAACGCAAAAATCAAATGCTAGATGTTATATTTTAGACAATAAAATTTTAACAAAAATATTTCATGTTATGTTTTTTCTTTGAAAATTAACAGAACTGCATGAGGGACAGATGGATGGTTGGGATAAGTGGGACATGAACCTATGGAATAGATGGATAGTTACCAGGAGCAAACGGTACAGACACAAATAAGAGTCAAGCATAGCAGATAATGTCAGAAAGTTCTAAGTGTTTCAATAAGGAAAATTTAAAGACAAAAAGGAGGAAACAAACAAAGAAACACCTAGAGATTTTTGTATTTGTGCATCAGAAATTGGGAAATATCCTCAGGAACACACACATGTCCTTTTATGGCAAGATTAACTATCTAGATGAAGGAAAGCCAGTAGATGTGATCGTTTTGGATTTCAGCAAAGATTCCAGTATTATCTCTCACAGGATCCTTAAGGATAAAATGTCTAGTTTATAGCTAGACAACTACACAATACAATGGGTGAAAAATTGGCTGATGGATTGGGCTCAAAAGATTATGGTTAATGAGGTTACACCAGGCTGGTGATCAGTCACTAGTGGGGTTCCCCTGGCTTCAATTTTAGGGTCAGTTCTCTTCAATGATTTATAAATCAACTGTACACAGATTACTGACAGGCCTGTAATTACAAGGGTCTTCTTTCTTGCCCTTCTTGAAAACTGGAACACTGTTTGCCAGCTTCCAGTCTTCTGGGAACTCTGCAGATTCTCAAGACCATTAAAAAATAATTGAGAGAGGTTTTACAATGACATTGGCCAGCTCTCTGAGTACCCTGGAATGAATTTCTTTGGGTCCCATGGACTTACGTGCATCCAGACAGAGTAGCAAATACACAAGTTTAGGGTTAGCTGGGACTTTATTGTTATTACAGTCACAGTCCTCCAGTTTGGGACACATGGGGTTCCAGAGCCTATTGTTGGTTGTTGAAGACAAAGGCAAAGAAGGCATTAAATGTCTCTGCTTTGTCTATGCTTATAAGCTTATGCTTATAAGCTGACCATTCCTGTCGAGCAGTGAACCAGTGTTATCTCTGGTTCTCCTTTTCTTTTTAACTTATTTTAAAAAATCCTTTTTATTGTCCCCCTCAGTACTGGCCAGCTTTAACTCTAACTGAGCTTTGACCACACAAATTTTCTCCCTACAAAAGTGAACAACATCCCCTGTCGTCTTCCCATGTTACCTGGCCTTGCCTCCAGTGGCCATACATTTTATCTTTCCACCTAAACTCTAGAAGAAGATCCCTGTTCAGCCAAGCTTGCCTTCTGCCCTGCCTGCTTGACTTCCAATATTTTGGAATTGCCTATTCCTGTGTACTCTAGAAGTAAATGTGTACTTGTAGCAACAAAAGTGTTTATGATAGCTCTATTGTGCTGTATTTTTCATGTGTATGATGGATATTACTTGACCACACTAGAAGCAACTTAGTATTTATAAAATAGGTACACACACATCATCTCAATATATGACAAGTTGGAAGTTATATTAAAAAATGGATTTTTCAGCTGTTATATAAAAAGGCTGTTGTCCTGGAAATCCTAGCGATGGTATCTGTTTATTTTTTTATGTAAGAATTGGTGTATATGCAGACCAGTAATACTTTTCTTTTTTATTTGCCCCTTGCTTTTAATTTTTGGCTTTGTAATCAGAATGCACATTTTCCTTCTGAATGACACTTGAAAGAGAAGGAAAAAAAAAACAACAAAAAGGAAGAAAATCAAACAAGCACTACATACCTTCTTTGTTTGCCAATATCACATTTTGTTTTACATGTAATTTTTTCAGGATCTAATAAAGACAGATATGTATCAGCAGAAAACTATAGTTCCTACCTCTGAAAGTCAATGATGCAGGTAATAGAGAATCAGTAACTCTGCAAAATATACACTGTCCCCATTGTCAGACCCAGATATTTTCAAAACCAGGAAACTGCACTATAAAACAAACAAACAAACAAACCAACCACTTGAAGGAAATGTTTCCTCAGCTAGATTTATTAAGCAGGATCTTTATTATGCCATATGGCAGCTTGGCTCTTCCAAGAAGCACAGTTCAGTGGATGAATGAAGTGAAATGACCAGCACTAGTAGAAAAATTGATGCCACCCAGGGGAAAGAAATGCTTTCAGCGGTATTTTTCAGTAGTGTCACTTGTGATGCATTTCTAGGTAGTCCATTTTGCCCAAGCATGCTTTCAATCAAACCAGTGATCTCCATTTAGCCTGCTGTTTAGAGGAATCTCTGGACACCTTTGTTGCAAGAAATTGAGGGCATTTATAAGATTCATCATGCTATCTAACATAGCTTGCTTTTATCAGAATATTTCAGGAAATCCAAACATAAGGATATGCAAAATTTTTTAAAGCTACTATTCAAGTAAATGGAAAATAGGCAAAGCATGTATTATTTGAAGTACTAGGGAACTTAACAAAATTTGTTTTACCTGAAAATAACTGCAGATAGTTGTTTTTTTCCTATTATAAATGGTTTTATTTCACTGACTTCTGGCAAGGCACTATGCTTCCCTTTCATGAGGGAACTACAGGATTTTATCATTGCTTTTTTTCAGGATTTAAGAAGATGAGCTTTCATATGTGTGCTAAATGAATTCTAAAAAATATTAAATACAGTATTACCCTATCTATACCAACTGCTAGACATTATTTTGTTTTATTTAAATGCCTTTCTTTATTATGACTTTTTCTCTCAATTCTGTATTACTTAACACGTTGTAACATTAGCCATGTATTGGAGAAACTAAAGAGAAGTACTTAATGATGCAAGCTTATGCTCATTAGGAGGTTGATCTTGCCTGTAAAGGCAGCAGCAAAAAGAAACTGGATGTTTTCATTTCTTCTTTTCAAAAGTATTGCTGCTGCAAAATTATAATTAAGTTCAAGAATATATACGTATATATACATAAATTGAATGTACTATCAACCAATGGAATTTATTGTCCATAAGCTGGACATTTATATGAACAACAAAATTAATCGTTCTGAAATAGGTGATTGAGAGGAAAAAAAAGAAATTTCTTTATTTCACCTTGCCTTGCCTTGCCTTCCTCCCTGCCACCCCCTTCCTGCTTTCACTCCCTCTTTCCTTATCTTCCTCATACTATTCTTCTTTTTTCTTCCCTCTCTTTTTCTTTCTCTTCCTGTCTCCACACCTGTCTCTCTTTCATTTGTCAACAATTGTTAATACTTATTACAAAGAAACATTTCCCTGGAGATATATCAGCTCTAATGCTAAAGAATAAAACACATTCTCAAGTGCACTCCTTGGTGGATATATTTCTCTAAATTTTGACTTTAGATAATAATAATATGACTCCAAGCTGAGCGGTGCAGTCGATACACTGGAAGGAAGGGAAGCCATCCAGAGGGACCTGGACAGGCTGGACAAGTGGGCCCATGAGAACCTAATGAGGTTCAACAAGGCCAAATGCAGGGTGCTGCACTTGGGCCAGGGCAATCCCAGGTATTTATACAACCTGGGGGAAGAAGTACTTGAAAGCAGCCCTGCGGAGAGGGA